>NW_028288822.1:1535918-1689510 GCF_059628265.1 Tinamus guttatus | reverse complement strand
AACACATGAGTTTATTTGACTTGCACCGTATGATAAAAAAGACCCCAAGTCATTTAAGATAGCTTAGTTTACAAATTAGTAATAAAGTCATTCAACCCAGAAATATTTGGTTAAAAGTTTGTCTAAATAAAGCATATGGAATATGTACATGAACATATAAAACAGAAAAACTGCTTTGCCATGTGTTCTCAAAGGAATTTCACAAACATGCACTTTTTCACACAAATCCTGCATTTCTCTGAGCATGTGTAAACAAAATTGGCAGTAGTGTTTGAAAGGTACCAGCAGTTATCTGTGAGAGTTGTTAGTTCATTTGTAATTCTCATAGGTGTACTCTAAGCACTGCTTCCTACAGGGCTGGCCATAAGGACTGTTTTGCCTGGATGTATTCCTCTTCAATCAGGAAAGCTCTGAACAGTGTAGATAATGAAGCTCTTTCAATACTTGAAGGAGACGAAGCTTTTGTTTTGCTTTATGTCTAAATTCTTTCAGATGTCTCCATTTCTCAGCAGAAAATTCTCCCCATCTTACAATACTCCTCACCAACTCAGTGAAAACATCTAGAACTATACAATAGTTCTGTACTATGCTTATGAATTATCTGAGCAAACATTAGGATATTAACATATTTACTACCTGAAAAGGTTGAATGGACACCCACAAATTGTACAACTAATTACCTAATATACATCATGTGACTTTCTCTTTCTTGATTAGATTAAGCAAAGCCAAGCCAGAGGCTCAAAATGTGCTTTTCATGCGAGTCCATATGAACAAAAAGGTACTTTCACTAATATTCACAAAAGGAAAATAAAAGCCCCAGGTCAGGAAATCACTAAAGCATGTGTTTAATTCCACTGCTCCTCAAGAAAGGAGTTACGCATATACTTAAGTTGCACTGCTTAATGGCTCCGTGAATAGGGCTGTTTTTCTGAAGCAGAATCAACAAAGACACAGACACAGTTCAATCCTCTGTAAACACGGAAATGGTTTACAGAGGATGAAGACTTCTGATTTATTTCAGAAAACATGCCCTTTCAAAAGCAACTAATTTTGCATTTTTCTAACATCTAATAGTTTGTATTCAGTGAAAATTGGCTTTCAGCCCGCTGACCTTAAAACCTCATAACCATGTCTGTACAAAATACACTTAATAGAATAGCCTCCATATGTCCCATTATACTAAATCTGTGTTTTAAAGCTGGATCCAACAATGATTGAAACTAATGGAAACTAATGGAAAGACTTAATTGATTTCAATGAGAGTTGGATGAAGAATTGATAGTTTAACTCTGGACATTCTGTTTTGAGCATTCTCACTAAGGTGCTGATCCAACTCCCAGTGAAGTCAATGGAAGGACTTGTGTTGGGATTTGGATCCTACCTCTGTTCTTCTTGGAGTCAAATTCCCTTTGTTAACATGCACACGCACATTATACACAGATCTAAATGAAAACAAATGTCTGGCAACTTGTGACAGAAAGTCCAAATCTGTATCTGTATATTTGGGCCAAACCAAAATTGTTACGCTTGACAAAAACATCGTTATGCTGATCTGGTTTTGTTTTTTGCTTACTAGTAATTGTGTGAAGAATATAAATCTAACTTCTCATATTTTATTTTTTACAAAAACGTAATCTACTGTCACCGTAGACAGTAAAATGAGAAGGGATTTCTATGCAAAACTGTATGTTCAGACTTGTCATAACTTTGACAAAAATAATCCTCTCAGACTAGAACTTTCCATGCTTGGTCTCCATCAAGAGCAATTCTGTTATTGCCAAGTATGAAGAAATTTGGTTCAGCTCCCTCTTAGTTTCCAAAATACAAAAGTTTTCTCATTTAGGATCCATTCTACACTCAAAACAAAAGGGATGTGGGCTGGATTCCCAGAGGTGCTGAGCTCTTACAGTTCTCATTGGCTTTAGTGTTTCTAAAATCAGCTTCTGTGTTTTTAAAATGTGAATACCAAGGGGATGATGGAATATGAACTTGGAAACAATGAGCCAAACAGGGTCTTGGCTAGCACAGTTGCAGAGAGTAGAGATGTTGCTGATTGCTTCATCTGCTGAAAGAATCGTGCTAACATAGCAGTTTTCATGATAGTATACAAGGATAGGAACAAGGCTGATATCAGGGAGAGGATGAAAAAGAACATAGATCTTACAAACCCTTGCAGAGCTTTGTGTTCAAACAACAGAAACAGATTTTTTCTACCCTATGCACATATATATCTGCTGTAAGTTACACTGCATTCAGCTAACGGCTAAGGGCTATCGACACCCCCAAACCTACAGACTGGTTTTCAGAAATCCCATGACAAAGGAATGAGCCCAGCCCCTCACATCATTTCCAGCACAGCACAGACCCTGCTCTCATGCTGGCTAAGATGGCTCTTCCTGTGTTGTCCTACCCCTCTTCACACCAAGGTCAGAGTACTAACTAACTGCCCAGATCACACTCAACACTTCCCACAGCATTGCAATCACTCTCAATTTTTCCTACATAAACACAATCAGATTACCTGCCTCACCAGGGTTTAAAGTATTACTTAGTCACCTTTACAATCCTTAATCAACTTTTACTTTGCACATGGGCAATAACTAGCTATTGAGAAAAATTAGCCTAGTAAACACCTAATCTCTATGTTCTGAAAATGGTTTGCTTTACTACACTGATCAGCAAGGTAACAAAGAAGGGCTTTTGCTTATCCATTCTCTGGCTGCCATAATCATAGGGTGTTTCTTTCAGTTGGTCTGTTTGTTGAACCAAAAGGGCTTGGGTTGTTGTCTGGGTTTTTGCCTTTTTCTGTTTTTTAAACACAGCCAGAAGAATGTGGAGCCTCGAAAATCTTTAAAATGGTAAATACTGAATTAGAAACTTACAATGGAAATACTGAATGATGTTAAAGGGTAATAGAGGGACCAATAAGCCTATGGACACTTCTTAAAACACAGGAAAGCTACAAAATTTTAAGTCTTGGAGAAATGCAACATTAACAGATTTGTAAGGTAGAACAAATGGATAGCACTAGCAAATGGGATTGGAGGAATGGCATACAAGTTCTTCTGACTGTGGCATCCCAGCTCAATTCTTTGCCCTTTAACCCTGATTTATGTTGCGTGTTTCAGTAATCCATCTTTGGCCTTTCTCTTTCAGTTTATATTTACGACAATGAGACCTCTTCCCAACTAGGGGAAAAAAAAAGAAAAGAAAAAAAAAAAAAAAACAGTTCACCAGCCTGTCGGGCATTCATATAAACTTTTGTTTGCTTTATATGCCTTGCTACTGCTTCTAACTCCACAAAGCAAACAAATTAAAGTAAATGGAAAAAGAATGCATAAATCTTCCTAGCAATAGGCTGTGAATTGAAGAACAGCACTAGCTATATCTGAATCCCTGGAACCATGAACACATTTTTGCTCTGGAGATGACAGATGTCAAAATATCCAGATGATCTCTTCATCTGTCTCCAAACAGGTACTGACAACAGCTTCTCTCTAAAGGGAAAGATGCATGCTGTGTTGACACTGTATTTAACATCCACATCAGATGATTGCAATCCCATCAGGATGCCTGTGCCACACAGTTCTTAGTCGCAAAAACAGAGAATGACTTTTAAGGATTTTCTCCAATGTCTGAATTACAAAAAAATCTTGGCAGAAATAAGGAGTGTCCTTTCAAAAACATCTGTCCTCTGGCTGACAACTTGTGCTCAGCTTTTTGTCTTTTTCTAAACTGATCACTTGTCTCAAAAAGCCAAAACATATCTGGGGAAAACTGGGGAAAAACAAAAGCAAAGTCTTTTTCCAGAAACAATTATTCCAGAAAGAGTACACCAGCATTGTAAACAGAAACTACATTTTATTTTTTCAAATCGTGATTACGTTTTAATAAATCTCCTGTCATCTGCTAAATCAGACCTGCAAACTTTAGCCTATCTACTAACTTTAATCTGCAGCTAGTTTTCTGCACCTAATTCAAGCTCCAGAGCTACTTCGCAAACGGACATCAGAAGTCAATACACTTCCTGGGGAGCTAGCCGCGCTTTTCATATTTAACCTTGCTACCTTTGCCTCTACATGGGGGTAAATCTCACCAGTTTCTGTGGGAGGAAGACTTAACTCCTAAGACACAGTCTTACAGCACTGAAGGGGCCAGCCTTCGAAAGGATGAGATTAAGTGCACATAACCTGTCTGAGAAAGTTGAGTTTGGTGAACTTGGCAGAACAAAACGACAAGTCTTCAAATTGCTTTACTTAGCAAGATTTGGAAGAAATGCACCGACTTTACATTCTCTACCCTCATTATATTCTTGGAGTTTTGACTTCCTCTGTTACTCCCTTGCCACAGATAGGTATCTAAACATAGGGAAGGTAGACTGTTTTCACAGCTGCTATTACCCTGTTATACCTATGTACTGTAGGCCACACAAGGGGAGCACAGTTACTTAATTATTAAAATAATAAGATGCAGTTTAAAGCAATGGGCTTTAGTTGTGCTCCTGAACATTCAGTTTTGTACTGAGAAAAAAAAACTTGCCATGAAAGGGAGAGTAGGCAGAGCGCTTTGGCACACTGAGGACAGAAAGAGCGCACTCGTACAAGTCACCAGCACTGTGAAGCTCTTGGTCTAAATTTGACTGTGTGTATGTTTTATTTGACTGTGTATACACGGTTCTGCATGTCAGAACACATCAAAGCCTTGCCAAATCTAAGCACCTGGTAAGGCAAAATGGCACCTTAGAAATATTTGTTCACTAAGGACCTAAACATATATGTGTGTATATATATACACCCCCCCACACACACAAATATATACATATATATGAGTCCAAGCTTCAAGAGTTTACAGGTTTTTCAAGTGGGAGACACCCCATCACCCTGCAAACCAAACACAGTGCTTAAAACATCTGTGTTTCAATTGAGAAACAAGCTGCTTATATTGGATATAGGGCTCAGTGTATTTTTAGCACATCCAAGTATTATTTCACTAGCTGATGCTGGCTCAGTTTGGCCAGAAGAATTGCCCAGTGCCCTCAACAATTATTTTCTTCCTTTTATTTCTAGGGTGGCAGATTAGTATCACAAAAAAATTCTTCTGTAATTGTTAGCAAGTTGATAACACCAGTGGAGATGTCAAGGATTCAGAAACATTTAAGAAGTCATTGCCCAAATCTCCGATTTCTAGAAATTCATGCAGATCCGTTACAATGAATGGAGTTTTGCCAAAAAGCAAATTGATGACCTGCCTTTCAGCAGAACAAAAGAAATTCAGCATTGTTTTTTTGTTTGTTTGTTTGGTTTTTTTTGTTTTACTGTTCTGACTTTCTTTTGCAGATTTAGAAAACATAAAAAGACAGCTTAAAATAGCCCCACCATTTATCCCCAGCAGAAGCAAAGTTTTCTTAATAAAAAGTCAAAAGGTGTCTCTGGAATGCAGAGACACAATGTGTTTTCCAACAACAAATCGAGAAATCAAAAAAGGCATTCCAAACCCCTCTCCCCACACTTCTCCCTCTGAAATGGCCCTCAGAAAACAAGAAAAAATACATCATAAAAAAAGAAAATATATTGTTAAGGCTAAAAATCTATAAAGTAACACCGACCTTTTTATATACCTCATAAACAGCACAGAAAAATTCCTGCTTCTGCCAAGCAATCCAGTTTGCCATGGTGTTTCAAATTTTCATTAGCACAGTAACAATTCTGAATGATAGCCAGCGGCTCAAACCTGTTCCTCTTCCTTACTTCTGTGAAAAGTATTAATAAAAATAAAAAAGAAAGGTCATCATGACATAACTGTAACACAGCACATCAAGAAGTGACAAAGTTCAGAACTGAGATGCTCCAAACCAAGAGCTTGGACTCCAAAACAGATTTTGGAAAAGACTTCCTTAAAAATAACTCCTTCAAAACGGAATGCCTCACCAATGGTTATTTACCCTCCAAACTGGGCAGCACATAGGAGGTCACTAGTGTGACCTCCACTCTAGTGTGTGGGGTGTGATAGTCTGATGGTCACTCATGGCCATCTTCTACAACAATTTCAGTAGTAAAGCAAATAAAGGTATATTTTTACCTCTTTTTTTTTCAAAAAAGTCAAATCTAGTAATGTGAAGAGAAACACAAGAAGGCAGGAGGGTTGGCTCTGCAACAGACTTCCTATTTAGGAATACAGCAACAGAAAAGTACTCTGGGGCCACTGAATACTGTTACCTCTTACCATAGGCAACCATGTCATTAAATGCTTTCCATAATCTGATACTAATCCATCTTGAAATAAATGTAGGAGAAGATTTGGCTTTGCCAAGCCAAAGACAGACCTGAATCCCACACGTCCCAGGGAGAGCAGAAGTTCCTCCAGTGAAGACTTCTGCTGCCAGATAGCTGTGGTAGACTCCAAATTCCATGTTTTTCAACCATGAAACTCCTCACCCTCCCACTGTTCTTCTGGGTGGTTACACCGCATGGCAGGATGATCTATCACAGGATTCCTGCATTCTTTCTTCTCCACTGTTGAAATTAAAAAAAAAAAAAAAAACCCTCATTATTTCATTCTTTTCCACTTTTTTTTTTCCAGTTCTCTCTTCTATAATATACAGATAGAAAACAAAATTAACTCATTGATCATAGGACTTTGGATCAGGGCATTATATTTAGATGTCACAATAAAGTCTATGATATCTTCACCAAATATTGTTTCAGCTGCTTAGGAGTACACTTTGCAGTCACATACCATTGAAGGTACCTTATTCCTCATCAGAAATGTTCAACACCTTATGGTTTTGGGTCCTGTTACAAGAGAAACAGTTTGAAAGAACTGGAAGTGAAAATAATCTTTGTAGCAGATGATATGGACAACATAAGCTTATTATCAGAAAATACTGGAAATTAATGGAAGAGAAACAAAACCATTCCTTTGTATAAAGTGTCCTAAAGGATATTTTTTAAAAAATTCCCAAGTATAGAGTATAACACTTACAGGCCAGTGAAAAAAAAAAATTAACCAAAGTTTAAAAAAAAAAAGTGTAGTTTTAAAGGCAAGAACTTCATTTATGGGACTGTTAAGAAATACATATGAAAAATCTATAACACCATACCAATGTATGTTGGTCAGCAATCTGTTTTAACATTGCCATATGACTCAGTTTTGGAATAACTCCTAAGATGTGGTTAAATATGCTAAACATTATTACTTTAATATTAAGTGAAATTATAATTACTTGCTTCATCAGTTCTTTCTTTCACAAAAGCACTAATAATTAAGTCCCAAATTCAGCATGTGTCTGTATGCGGCTTTAATTCCACACTAATAAAATTTCCAAAGAATAAAGCTGATGAAGTACACATGCATTTTAATAAGTAAAAGGGACAAATGAATTCATTGTCTATTAAAGCAGTTTTACAATATCACAACATATGTTGAACCAAGCTGCAAGCTATTAAAATAAATCATGCAGGCTTTAATTACAATCCAAATCTGCATTAGTAAAAGAATAAAATGACCCTAAAATAAATATTATGGAAGTTGTGTTTGCCCCTACCAGTGAACGCAGCATGAGGGAGTGATACAATCAAACACCCCTACGCTAATGTGCTGTACGTACCACTGTGGCATCCCACAGAGCTAAAACAACACAACATAACTCCTATCTTCCATAGCTGTGGGCAAAATTCTCCTTTCCTTAATTTGTCTTTGTTGGCTGCATCCACCAGATTTGCAAAATTCCCATGAACTCCAGCAGGAATCACATGGGCAGAAGGGATAGAGTAGAGCCATGTGGGGAGCTGACCCATGGTACAGAGCTTGGACAGCATTGCCAGTTCAAAGTTCAAACTCCATGTACACAGCCCTCTTCTTGTACTGAAAATCTGACTCGAAGTCCCAGTAAGGAGTCGGTCAGGAGGATTATGTACTCCGTTGCATCGGAGCGATGGTATTGCTCCCTGCTATTTTTTAAGTGCTTGCAAATCCTGCTGCCTCAAACCCCAAAGGCATGCTTACACTGTGCATTGGGGCTATAAACAATAAATTTTGACATTACTGTAGTAGCACATTACAATCGAGGAGTCTTTCTTGAGATTACCCATGCAAAAAAACATTATTCACATGACATCCACATATGAGAATTTTGAGGGTCAGCCATAACATTTTTCCCCCCTTCTAGGCAAGCACTCATCCCCATATGCCTGATCTTACATTATTTCTTAAAATAATCTGCTATTTTGGAGTATTAGATATGTGATCATGACATTTATGATCTGTTGCAGAGCCTATACTGAAGCAGGCAAAATCTAGAAATATTTTAAGAGCTGCATTTGCTGCATCATCCCATGTTAATTCTGACAACAAGAGAAAAGACAATACAGGTACTGAAATTATTGAATTTGAACAGAAGGCCACAGTTCTTATTTAAACATCTATCTTCCAGGGCTTATGATGCAAAATGGGCAGAGGCTCCCTACCTCTCCCCCAAAACCCAGGCTGGGAAATCTCCAAATCCTTTAGCCCAACTAGAACAGAGCAGCACAACTTCCCAATAGGGTCTCAGTATACATAGGTACTCACAGGTCTCTGTACTTTCTGTCAAACCTCACAGACCACCAGCTAACTTAATTTCTGAGAGCTGGCTCCAAGCACGAAGTCACCGCAAGTTACTTCTAACAACGATCAAGCACCAAGGAACTCCACTGCCTTTCCTGACTGACCCACCAAACACAACCTTGAATATTACCTACCTTTTGACCTGGTCCTTCCCCTGTTGGACAGTTACTGATGTTTCTGGACAGCTCCCTGGGTTTACAGCATACGCAAGGTGTCCAGTCACATCAGACCCTATTCTGTCAATCGTGTCCATAGGTAGCCTCCTATGTAACTGTCTCAGCATTTTCTGGAACACCTTAATCAACTGTTGAAGAAAAACATCTACCATTCATCATAAAAAAATACACTGAGCTATGATTGTTCAGCATTATCAACCCTAAGAGACAGATTTATGACATTTTCCATTGTTATTTTCATATGAGAATGAATAAACAAAAATGAAACAGAAGAGTGAAGAAAAAAAAGGAAAATGAGCCTATAGATGGCTCTACCATGGAAAAGGAACTACATTAGGCATCAGGTTTTTTTTGTTTGTTTGTTTGTTTTTTGTTTTTTGTTTTTTAGCTTTGTTGAACTCTCAGTAAAGGTGGAATAGGGGCGTCTCCCATTTCCCAATCTAGAAAATGTCTTCAAGCCCTAGTAGAATGGGAAGCTGTTTTTTTGCAGTAAGCATTGCACTCTTAAATGAAAACTATTCATTCAGCAAAATTATGTTGAGCTATAGTTGAGATGGATATAAGGCTGTGTATTCACTGAAGACTTATTATTACTTCTTCAGATGCAGCTACAGGAGAGGGAAAAAAAAAGTGGTGGAAGGCGAGGGACGGTATGTATAAATGGCTGAATAACTGGTTAGTAAATTATCTGAGCAAAATTAAAAACTACTATATTGCAAAGGTTTCAAAAATATGCACCATCAAATAGGATATTTTCTGCATCTTAAATATAATTGCATAATGTTGATTTTATTTGCATGAGAGCATATCCATCCATAGTATTGTAAGAAATGTAGTTTGTCACTACCAATTCTAAAAAAAGTCATAGTTCTTAGAATTTTTACTGAAATCTCACTTCTTACAAAATCAAAACATTAGACAGAAGGGGAAAATCAAAACATCTGAAGTTCTTACAGTAGCATATAACTGTTGATTCAGGAAGCATTAGAAGAGTGCACAACTAACAGAAGGCCCTTATTTTGTGAACAGGTAAATCTATGGCTTGCAAAATTATTGAGCACTCCATCATCTGCTGATGATGAGATCTCTTCTGTTGTTACCATTCCGGCCATCCCATGAAAAAAAAATAATTTTTCCAGTTTCACTTAGCAAAAGTGAAGTCATCCTATAGGAGTCAAGAAAAACATTTCAATAAGCTGAAATTATCCTATTTGACTCAGTAATGAAAGAAAGTAGAAGAACTCACAGACTTACACATCTCCACAGTAGAGTAGCAGCTTTTGAAAATCTCTCTCAGCAGCTGTATATGACCATATGAATGTTCCTAGTCCTTTCCTGTGTAAAGGCAGATTTGTTAGCTTAAACCATGGGTGACCACCACTTAGGCCAAAGAAGCAGCTTAATAAGCTGTCACCTCCCTCCTCTTAATTAGCAAACTCCATGCTTGAGTTTCTGCAGTTTTACTATTATTTCATCCACAATCAAACCTGTAGGTTGCTGGAAGACAAGTACATCAGTGAGTCCATCAGTACACATACAAGTAGAGTAGCTTACTTTCCTCTATCTCCAAGGATATATAGTGAGTTAAGACTCAAGACTGGATACTAGCCATCAAGTCGGATACCAGCAAAGGCTATGTGTATATAACCTCAGCTTGTAGTAAAAATACTTTTGTGAAAGGTAGCTCACTGAAGCCAAAATGTGTAAATTAACTCCTACGTGGAAAGTTAGCAGGGAGTAGCAAGGGTACGGTAAATTCACACTGTTTCTCACTGCACACTCATTTCTTTCATATAGAAAAACCTAATTGAGTGCCACCTCAAAATATACACAACCTAAAGATTAGGGCACACTCCTAGAAGGGGAGATATCAGATTTCAGCCAGGGTTTGTAGCATGGGTCTCCATCTCACATGACTATTCCAAAATGCTAAAATATAAATGGTCTTTGTGTGCAATTTGGTCATGCTTCAAGTGTGCTTGCCAGATGAAATCCTGAAGGTGATGTATGTGGAAAATAAATGGTGTACTTTGAGAATCCTGTACAGGCTTAGGCATGAACGGCATTAATTTAGGTGACTGTGTGGTTATCCAGTAACAGAAATATAGATTCTACAGGAATTTTCCTAGAAAGCTTTGGTACCTAAAATATTATACACACCTACAAAAGTAGGCTTTTTAAAAAAAAAATTAAATAAAAGTACATATAACTTTGAAACAGTCAATCACTCAATCTGCTTTAACCATCACCCACCTATTAAAATACATATAAAACAGTGTAAACCTCAGTTTACGCCCAGTGCTTCACTGACATTAGGATAAAAATTCTGTTCTTCATGTCAACACTGAAGCTTTACAACAGTGGGACAGAACACCCTGTCACTTGTAATGCACATCTGCTCCCGAACTTTTTATGGATAAAAATATGCAGAATCTATCCCTCTTTATGTCACTTCTATATATATTTTTTAAAGTGAATGATTATACAACAATCAATATGAATAACACGACTTTCACTTTAGAGGCAGCTATTAATGGTTTCAAAATGACTGATTAGTATATTAGCTTCAGGCACTTGTTATCTTTTTATTATTCTTCTAAATATTTAAGCAAGTTAGACATGTAAAACAGTTCCCATTGTAAAATTATAATTTTTTGTAACATTGTAATTTTTTTTTAGCTACAGAAAAATATTTTTCAACATAGTAACTGTTTAAGAACATTTGATTCTTTCCAATTAATTCAGTTGAGATTTTAAATTGATTTTCTGAAGCATGTCTTATCTATACAGCTTAGCATTTTATCCACTGAAGAAATGACTTACAAAAGGAATTAGAATCTATAAAACTATTTTTTTCCACACCTCCTTGACACAGGTTCAAACTCAGATTAACCACTCTTAATCAGCAATTGTAGAGAGATTATGTCAGAACCTCTAAAGTTTCCTTGGAATATTATTTCTTTCTGTAAAATAAAGCAAAGTAGACCATTGAACCACAGCAAAGTATGACTTCCTTCTAGTTTCTCTTGATTTATATATCAATCGGTTTTCGGTCAATCGCTTTAGGCAGGAAAATTAATGAAAAATACACATCTGTTCATACATTAGTGAGGCAATTGATATTTTTTTACAGGCTGTCATTATAAATGCCTTCATTCAACTCTTGTCCTTTGCTGCATCATTGTGAGAAAATTCTATGAATGAATTGAATAGATTGGATTGCAATATTGATTTTCTTGGGCTTACTGGTATATGGTCATTGTAATTAGCAGCTTAGCATCACTAACTTATTCATCATTAATCCATTACATGCAATGGAAAGTTTAAATTCATCTTTTAATTTTGTACCATTTGACAAAATGTTCATCTCAACTTGACAAGCATTTTCTGAAAACTAATTTTAATATGTGTAAACAGTAACATAATTCCTGGATTAGGTGATTAACAAGTGACGATACTGCCACTTTCTTTATAATGTCCCTTCTTTCCCAATGAAAGAAGGCACTGCACTTAAAAGTTTCCTTTGACTCTTTAAGCTTTTCTTACCGCCTCTTTCTTACTTCTACATTAATTCTGCAGCAACTTCTTTCCTCCAGACTGTAAATAGTATATATTAGGTTGCGTAAACACTGCTATTTACAGCACTATGTAATAAATCCTAGCTTTCCTTATCAGTATACCATACTGAAGTCATTAGGGCTGCAATTTTCTGGCATTTATCTGCCTCACAACCAAACACAGAATATATTTTGCTGTTTTTTTAAATGGTACATCTGTTTTCAAGGAAAATAAAAATGTTTTTTTCTTCATACCTCTTCTCTTTAGTCCACTAATTTAAGTATATGTATAAGTATATGTATGAGAAAGCTAGTCCCCTTATGTTTTATACATTGTGAGCAGCAAAAGATACATTATTCCAGAGACTTACTCTGAGTAGGAGTCTACCGAAGATAATCTGAAACATCTTTTTGGGAGTCTGTGTTTCATCCAGCAGAAACTAGACCACCTAGATACTTAAACTATGCATCTAAGCTTAGGTGTTACAGAAGAACTAATTATTCCAGCCAGGTTAATCATATTGATATTATTGGTTCCTTAAATTCTTAATTGATTGTTAAATTGTCCAAAGATGGTCTTAGCATCAAATTTCCTTTAGCTCCCTTAGTCCAAATGCACTTTCAATATATGTACATTTTCTGAAGAACCATCTTCTCTCTTAAATCCAGAATGGCTGATTCTTTGAATGTGAAGATAATTAGTATTGCTATCCCATCACATATCCTGGGAAACCGCCATTTGGCATTCTGGCACAGATCAAAAATCCCTTCTGTGCAATGCTATGCATATAATTTGCATGTCAGCAAATGTCAAAATATATGTTCTGCTCTGATTTGCTTTCGTTTTCTTCTTTGTGTGTGTGTTAGAATTTATATTTTTTTTCCTGCATGTGTTCTTCCTGGATTATACCATTCTAATTATTCAGTTGGAAAGGCAATAAAAATTGAACTTCATTTCACTCTGTTGTTTTATTACAGAAATAGAGGTTCCACTATACCTACAAATGCTAATTATGCTAAAAGTTGAAATGTCAGTGATATGAACCCTGGAGAGGGAAGCTGTTCTCTTCATGCAGCACCCACCACAAGACAAACACTACCCATAAAAACCTCAGAATGGTTTTCATAGACAAGAGATGGCCAGGAAACCAGACGGGAGGCAAGATGAGACAAGGCAAAAACAGCCCACGGCACACTGAGAAGAAATAAAGTCCTGAATGCTTCAGTTCAGAAACATGGTTGTTCAAGTGGGGAAGGCAGTAGAAGAGGAACCTCTCTGCTTAATATATGTTAATTTCTCTATGTATTATTTTGATGACTTTATTGAGACAGGATGAAATACTTCAAGTGAATCAATTTTGGTTTGGGGTTTTACATGTCTTCTGAATAGTGGTCCAAAAATAAAGTGAATTTAATTACTTGCCATCACTAAAGACTAGTAAGTGTTGTCACTCCGCACATGACCAGATTTGAATTCAAACTAGAGCAGTCATGATTTGTAGGGTTTACCAAGTGACCCAAAATACAAGCCTATCCTACTAGCTTCACTAGGACCTATCACATTTTTTCATCTGGTTTATAGAAACCTCCTTGAAAGGCATACTCTGAAAGGCTAACAGATCTCATTATTTTTTTTCCCCTGCATGTTCAATTATGCCTTTTTTGAATTTCATTGCAGATTTCCAATAATCTTACCTTTACAAATTTGAGTAAAGTTTGCTCATTTCTTGGATCTCAGAAACATTTTAAAATGATATTTGATATTCCAAAATATAAAAATAGTACAAATAGAAAAAATAAAATAAAACAAGAAAAAAATGGCATTTCATACTTCAGAATATAGTTTCCTGTGTAAAAGACTTGTCTCCACTAAGCATGCAAAATCACTGACAAAGACTGAATCAAAGGCTCCAGCATAGTGCACATAGTTGGGCTTGTTAAGTTCATGCTGTTAAGTCAACTACAGACAAATGTGGTAAACAGTTCCAAAAGCCTGGAATGGCTAAACTTTTTTTTTTTTTTTTTTTTTTTTTTTTTTTAAGAAAAGCAAATATAAAGGAGGTTCACTTTTCCTGAGAGTCCATGATTTATTTTTATTTGCAAAGCAGGAAAAATATTCTCTGCTTTTTAATTGACTTCTCATAAAGTTTTAATTAGCAAAGTTTCAAAAACATGACAATCATGCTGCTGAAAATCAACCAGAGTTTTGATTTACAAGTCTGTAAAGGATTACTTGGTAGCAATCACCATGGACTGAAGTCCTTAAACTCAGAGTTCTCTCATATGGTATAAACACAAGCAAACAATGCAGCAATTACCTTTGATTGCACTATGTGGAGGATTTTCAGAGGCAAGCCAGAGAGTTGTGAATGTACCAAATTTGTGTATGAGACACTGAAGCATGGTGTTTCCTTTTTAATAAATACAGGTACTACTTATGAGAACTGGGAAATCACTTCACGGATAGAAAACCGTGTAATGGGATAACACTTGAACCTGTCATGGTCTCAGGTCAATGTGGAAGGATAGTGAACATCTTTTCATGGTATATTCTGCTCACCAATATTCTTTTTTAGCTTACTGTCAAAATCCTCATAATTTTTAAAGCCTAGATATATTTGTGAGGAGACTCAAAATCAAGTATTTGCTTAACTAGCTTATTTGCCTGATGTGAGTGCACGTCCCTTATACTGTATAAACAAACTGTCATTGACTAGCAGGAACAACTTGGTATTTCTGGAAACTCAGTGAATGCTCTGGAAAAAAAAAAAGAAAGAAAAAAAAAAAAAAAACTACTGTCCACCTCACTCAGAACTTTATGAACACTGTTCCCATCACAAAAAAAGAATGTCAAACATTACATTTCAATTCAGAGAGCAAAATGAACAATGAAATATACATGCATTCTGTTCAGGAGGATGGAGACTGATGGCAATTGGGCCAGTTTTATGGTTAGCATTATCACTATATATGAAACTGAAAAATTTACACCACTTGTTTTTAATACATGCTGTTTTCATTTCTTTGGTCTCTAGAAGAAGATGCACATCAAAATCGTTCACATCAACTTATGTGAAGGACTTATGTGGCATAGTCTATTTAGGACTGGCAAATATTAATTGCCATAAGCACAGATTCATAAACACTAAGTTAAATCCCTTCGTAATTTATTTCCTAATTTAATTTCCAAGCTTCCAAATATCCTGAAGCCAATGAATGAAAACAATGCCAACCTCCAAGGCTTGCTAGCACAGATAAATCTCATTACAAAATAGTCCAGTCACAGCGAGAGCTCCGCTGATAATTTCTGGAAGATCTGGCAGAGACTGGCTTGCAGAATGCGCAAGGCACCTGTACAAACACATGCAACAGCTCGGTACGTTAGCACACACAAGTTACCTGAGACAAACACATTCACAGACAAGGGCAAATCACTGTTCACCATCATTTTTGCAAACACCCATCAAAGTCAGCGTTGTCTCAGTTTTTCTTTCTCCTCAGGAGACAGAAGAAATTTTTGAGCATCACCAGAACTACCAGGAAAGGAAAGCTCATTTAAGACAACTTTAAGAAAAAAAGACACTTCTGTGCAAAAAGCTGTGTGTGAAGAGATGTTCACTGAGTACAGTTCATAAAGGATGATATGTAAATGTCAAGAAAAAAATATCAAGATATCAAAGAAGACCTAAACCTAGAAACTTAAAGAGTTTCTCATGGAATATAACGGAAGCATGGAAGTACCAAAGTAATATCATGAAAGTACCAAAGAGATCTGTAGGACCATGGGAAAAATCACTTAGGAAAATCTAAAGGACAGAGGTTTGGAAGAATAAAACTCTGTAGAGAAATGCAGACAAAGCTATTTTTTCTTTTTCTAGTCTGAAAGAAAACAAAACTTTATACTGCTGCTGGGAAACACTTCACATCTTTTAGCCGAAGGAAGAAGTCTATTCCTAATGCTACGATTTGTTTTTTCCTTCAAACAATTTTAGGTTACCACCTAAAACACACACACACATTCACCAAGAAAATAAAGGAAACAGCATAACAAAGTAAAAGGAAATACACAATTTGCTAGAACACATACAAATACTTTTCCCAATTACTTATCCAGCTACAAGAGATTGTTTCAGCACCTATAGGACTAGGCTTTCAGCTGTTGCAAGAAAACTAACTACAAAATACTCCAAATTTTAGTGATACTTTGGATGTTCGGTACATGCCAAGCAAACTCGGTCTCCTTTCAGCCTCTTCAGGCTTTTGCCAATTCCTGCTCACCTTGCAACCAGAGACCTGCAGCAGCGTATGAGGTAGCTGACCAAGATTTGATCATATTTACTATCATCAGGTAATGTCCATCAGAGCGATATCAAGGATAGGCTGCCCTTTCAGTTTACATTTCTACTTCCCCTCCTGAGGGATAAGGACAACAACAAAAAAGCCCCAGCTGCACACGCAAAGAAAGTGCAGCAATTCTGGAAGTACAGCAGGAGCGCTAACACCTAAGCACACATGGCTACATTTGCGAGCAGCCTCATAGATATTCTAAATCCCTTTAACTGTTAGCATGTCAGGTGTTACACTTGCAATCATTTTACAAGAAACCATAAAAACTGCTTCCAACGTTGCTTCCAGGGACAGAAACTGTTTATTGTCAGTGCTTCAGTGATGCTGCTGCTGTCTAACTTGACACCAGCATATTATACCTTTAAGCCTGAGCTTAAAACTTGTGTTCAAAATGAAATACGCCTGACGAAATTCCTAACTGCATGATATTAAGTTTTGATTACTTCAGAACTGTTCTATTTTACAACAACATGCTACCACAGGTAGATAAAACTAATTTTCTATTTTACAGTCACATTTCAGATTATTTCTTGAACCAAAATTTAAGATGCCTAAGGTTTCAAAGGATCAAGAAAGAGTATATCCCTGCAAATACAGAGACAATAAAATTCCCTTCAGTACTGTTACAAGGAATTGAAAATCTCATTGGAAAGCACTTCCCAGACATAAGTGAATCCTAATCCCAAAAGGAAAGAGCTAGATAAATGGAATGCAGATTTAATCATTTTGTGTGTCATCC
Organism: Tinamus guttatus; assembly: GCF_059628265.1. NCBI lineage: Eukaryota > Metazoa > Chordata > Aves > Tinamiformes > Tinamidae > Tinamus > Tinamus guttatus. The sequence continues at coordinate 1,672,084 of NW_028288822.1, read as the reverse complement.
ATACACTTTTATAAATAACCCAGATTTACCCACAAAACATTAGGCAGAACACTGACTTATTCAGTTCTACAGTAGCAATATTTCTCAGCCAGATTGGACATTAATTTTTGGCTAAATTTGCTGAACTCTATAGATTTTTCAGAGAAGCGGCTAGGCATGTATATCAGTGTTCCACATACTCTCTAAAGCCCTAAACAAAGCTGACAATCTGCTTGATGTAGTAACCTAATACGTATATACATATATGAGCTACTTGCAAAATAATATTTTCCCATCAGAGGCTGCTTTTTAAAGCAATACAGTATTATGCTTCAGAGTTAGTATCTGGAAGAATAAAGGAACTGAGGCTAAAAAAGGCTTCAAGGATATTAATATCTCCTGAAAAAAAGAAAAGATGATGTAATTGTTCCAATAAATATTTAAGAAATGCAGTATCTTTATTCTCTTTTTCTTCTTTTGTTCATGAACACTAAACTACCACCTGCAAGACTGCAAACAAAAAATTCCAGTTCCCACTTGCTTCATATATATTTTATATGTATATATAAATATATGCATGAAATAGACCAATTTCGGGGTAGATTTATTTTATTCAAAACTAACTGGATAAAGTCCGTGAAAGAAAACAGTAGCTGAAGACCTGTGGTCTTGTTTATGGCAAGTATGATCTTGGACAAGTAGCTTGGTGTGAGTGGATAAAAATCTCACAAATAGGTACATTAGTATTCACTCTAGCATTTATCTGGAAACACCATAATCTTTTAGAAGAAATTAAATCATGATTAACCTTAAATCTTGTTTGAACTGTAGTACTGTACAAACACACAGAAAGAGAAATACTTTGTGCCGTATGTAACACCATTAGATTTCAGTTAAGGAAGTCAGAAAACGATTACAAATATTGCGTAATAAAATGTAAAGAACTCTGAATTACACAGATAAGTGTTTATTTGCTTTTAAATGAAGAAATCTACTTTTTATCACTGCACTTTGATATGAAACAGAGCTACTCTCATTTGATTTGAAACACAAGAAAGATCTATTCTCAGTTTGAGGGAGTTCAAAGCAACCAGCAGTTACCTCATCAAACATGGGCAAAAAAATGTCCACTGGAGAGATTTGTTTATTTTAAGGCCAGAAATACCATTCTGATCATCTAGTCTGATTTCCTGTATAACACTTAACACACAACATCCTGTACAGATCCCCTCACCAAGTGATTTCTTCATCAAGTCTTTAATTTCTTAGTTAGACCATATGGTTTATAAAACAACCAACCTTAATTCAGCTGATGATGGCATGTTTTTATGTTAGCTCATGTAGAGAAGCGACCAAAAGACTTCTGCAAGCATGAGAAAGGAAACGAGAAGGCCATCATAACTGATTGGCAAAAAAGAAAAGCCTTAGAGCTTGACATTTTCCACAACTGCCAATTCATGTTCAGTTTATCTCCTTTCTCTACCTCTTTCAAGTCATATTAGACTTTAGTCCTTCAAGAGTTATGGCAAGTTTCAAGATCCTCTGAGAATATACACACTAGCAGCATACTCCTATTTCAAAAAGTCCAGAGAAGATTTAATCAAATCATTTTCATTAGTACTCCCATTAACAAGATACATCTTGTCTTGTCACCACGAAAATACGGAAAGTCATTCCATGTGTCTTAGGACAGCATAACCATTCCTTTGACTGTGCAGGACTACCATCTTTAGAAACTAAGTATTTTCATTAAGTCTAGTCTTTTTCTGCCCACACCATCAGGGCATTCCAGCAAGGGCCTCAAGGCATTCTGCCTTTGAAATCTCTGCAAGAGGTGACCTGAAGATGCGGCTGAATTTCCTGAGCTATGAGTCCACTGAAAATGATGCTGGTGGCAGCACCACAGAGACTGACTTGTCTTTTTCTCTATTACAAAGGTACTTTATGAGCAACTCTAAAATTCAAGGTGAACATCTGTTTTGATGCATAGATTACCCAAAGGAAAACACAACAGACAGGACAACGAGCAGGGATGCCCTTGCTCTCCAACATTAAAAAAGAGTTCATTCAATTTCCTGGTGACTAGGACTTCAGCAAAACTGATTTATTTGTAACTGCTGCACAAAAAATGGATTGATACTCCAAATCCAACAACTGACCTCTGGTAGAGGAACATCTGGTCCAAAAAAGACATAAAAAGTTTAGTACATCTGCACATAGTAAATCATTTAGTCCTAATGCAACTTGGCGGCCAATAATACAGAGCTATGGCACATGAAGTTAAGTAATGATAGGCTTTACTGAGTTTAAAGATACCTTAGTACACATTTGGTTCAAGGGTCTTCTTTCCTACGGTGTCACTATCTGCATAACATTACTGATGACACCGAATCCCAGTCTCAAAAACAAAAAACAAAACCAAAAAAAAATCCTTTATGTAATGGATCAGGTCCTTATGCTTTGATTACATCATGTTCTATTGGCCCTCCAAAACGGGCAATTAAAGAAAAGACTTCTACAACTACAGGTTAATTTTTATTCACTTTATATATTAACAGTAGGCTTTTTTTTTTATAAACAAATGGTTACAGAGTCAATCCCTTCTTTAATCTCCTGGATTACTCCATTGTTTGTTTTCCCTATGTTTCTTTGCAGAGAAGCTTTACCAAGATAAACTAAATTTGCTTAATGCAAAACTATTAATATGGCCTCATTTCATTTTATAGTTGGTATTCTATGACTTGTTGAAGAACAAACATCATGGAGTATGTTTTCCCTTTAGCACAAAAATGTATATGGCCTGTGCTACACTACAGAAGTATCAACAGTGACAAATGCCACATACTTAAATGTCCGACCCCAAGAGAAAGGGAATGGCAACCAGATCACCACTGTACTGAGAAAGGCACTGTCTGGATTTGGCACATGCAGCAGAAGAAAATGCCAGAGCTGACCTACAGGCAGTTTTTCAAGAAGATACTTCTACCTGGATTCCCATCATAAAGTTTCCCTTAAAGGTATGTGGCTATGATGTTTGTTTGGAAGAAAAGGGCCCATTTCACTCAAAACTAAGTAGTCTAGATGACAGGGACTTATTTTCTTCCACAGACTAAGAGGGCTCTGTGCATTTCCCACTTCCCAGGAGAATATCTTACTGCATTGCTGTAAGAGAAGAAAGAGGCAGATAATTTCAATTCTTCTAGTTCTTCTGCCAAAATTCAAAACTCATTTGCAAAGAAAAAAGTGAAACCTTAAGAGAAGTTGATGCAACTTAATTTTGCAAGAACAAAGACCTGAGACATCTTTTCAAACTGCTTACTAACCAAAGCACTTCAGAGCTCTCACATATTGGAAAACATAGTCTGGGGACTGCTCAGCCTTTTACAGAAAGTAGGCACTAAGATATCCATCACAGTCAAGTTTAGGGCACTTCTATACTTGCTTGTTTAATTAATGTTTAATTTAGGCCTCTGGTGAGCTACAGGATCCTCAGTGTTGTTTGGCAAATCACTCTTTTTGAAACTGCACCATATGAAGGCTGTAAAGGCAGTAGTACAGTATCTCTGTATTAATTGGGTCTCATCTATCTTTTATTTGGGAGAGTATTCTTGTTTAGAACCCTAACTCTCTGTCAAATGTGGAAGCCTGTCAAAAGTCTTGGTGAAGGTGTTCTTGCTTCGTCTTACAGGAAAGCCACCAACAGACATTCAGAAAGTGACAATAAAAAAAGAAAAGGTTTACTATCTTAGCAAATGAAGTTAAAAAAATAAGAAACTCTATGAAAATAGGCATATCCTGAATCAGGTGCTGGACAATTCAGTGTTTTTTAAGGTGACAGTTTTCGACTTAAATTCCTTCGTTTCCCTAAAGAGTCACTAACAGCTCATGAGTTCTCATGCACAGAGAAATGATGATTATGTGATTCAGTCCTGCCTGTAAGCAAACCTTTTTCCTCCATATCACTCCCCTATCCCTTTACCAAGCAGCTTTCCTAAATGCTTGTAGGGGATCTAGTGTTGCTTCAGTTAAATATTTTAAAGGCTTGTTCTGTTTCCTCCTGCATGGGCATGCTAGCAATAAATAATACTATCTGTCCATACTAGGTTCTCTGTTGGATATACATTTATTGCTGGAGATGAAAATTTAAAATAGGAGTTTTAAGAGTCCTTCCTTGATGAGTAACTGATGTGTATTTAGTTGAACTGATGTAATGTTCTTTTTTTATGGTTCAGTTGTGCTTTCATAAGATGGGAGGAAGGATCTAATTAATGTACTGAATATCAGTTCCGGCTGTAATATGCATTTTTTTCTATGACTTAGCATTTTCTGTGCTGTGATGTATTTATGGTTAGAAAAATAAATGGCTATTTTAAAGAATGATAAGCTCTGAACCATAAAGAAACATAGGAAACAACCCTCTACATTTAGTAGGTTCAACAGACAAAAGAAGAGGCTAGGGATATAAAACTGGTGTTTACAGGAAAGAGAGTGTTAGTTTTGCTACATGAAAACTGTAAGATTTTTGAGGATACTATTCAAAATACAGTGAATCACAGTTAGATTCACCCAATCTTCCTGCTGTTTCATTTCTCTGTATCCTGCATGAGTGAAAGGTACATAGCTCTTATGTCAGTAGTACCTTCCTCATTAGCATTTAATTTTGAATTACACAAATTGAAAAATTGCTTGCTTTAGCTTATCAAGTACATAGCTACTCTTGGGGGCATATAGAGGCATATGCATACAGGGGATTGCACATTATTTTCATTAGTAGGTAAACTTGCCAGTGGCATCAGATATCTTCTCAACACAATCCCACTTTTTTTCTTTTCTTTTCTTTTCTTTTTAAATACAGCAACTTAAAAATGCAAAACTGAAATTTCATTTATTCTTGGCAATTTTATCACACTTCTACACTTAAAAAGTACAGATGGTAAGCAGAAAAATATACTAGAGGCCTAACACCAACAGATTAGAAAGGTCAAATAACCAGCAGATTATCAGAAAAAAAAAGTCAAAGAAAGGAGAAGCACTAGAATTTGACATCAGTAAGTCTCAAGACCAAATTTCAATAAAGACTAATGACTTTCAGAATTCAAAATAAAAACCTTATTTCTCTTCTTTTATACTTCAGCTTAAAGAGAAATTATGCAAATTTAGAAGTAGAAAAAAAGTATTTCTTGCAGAGATCAGAATGAATTACACTTTTAAAAAAATACAAAAAATCACCTAAATTTTCAAATACCAGCCCTACCTCAGATTTATTACTCTTTCTACACCATAAATGCACCCTTAAAAAGTACACAACAAATCAATGTCCCACATCTCCACCTCTCTTATTAGAGAAAAAAGCATGTGGAATTTAAAATTAAAGAAACCGTACAGAAGACAAAGGAGAAAGACAGGCATTTAGGGACTCCACTAAGATCTGTAAGAATCTGCCTCATTTCAGCATAGGCTAGAAAAAGCAGGAGGGTTTGTTACGTCTCACTCAGTCTCATTCATCCTCAAGAGCATTTCCTTAATCCAGATCAGCAGCCTCTCATCTTTCCATGCGGCACAGGGATCCTGCCACACCAGTGGCTGGGGTGGGGGGTGGACTCCCAGCTCCCAGGGGAATTCCTGAGAATCGGCAGTTTGCAGTGTAAGAGAGTTCGAGACCTTTCTGGTCTCGAAGCAGCAAATTCTGGCAAAACTTTCAATCAGAGGAACTATAGGAAGAAGCCAGTTCACTCCGGAGAACTAGAGGCAATCAAATCCCCAACCAGTATATGCAGGTACTATTTCAAGATTACCACCAGAAAGGCAGCTGCTTATCTTAGACTGGACTATGGCACTGCACGTCCTTTGGCTTCAGTCTATTTTTGCCTTAATTTAACAAAATAGTGAACATTGCTACATCTAGTCCTGTTTCCAGGAAAACTAACATAGCATTAGCAAAACCAGGGTTATTTAAAATAATCCTCTGTTTGACTGTTTTCTTACTTGGAATCATTTCCAAAAAGATTTTCTGAAAGTTGTCCAGTAGCTTTCAGCATTTAGAAGAGAGGCCACACAATCTATTTGGGTCAGCTCTGCCCTCAGATATGCACCTTTGATTTCAGTGAGAATCATACACCATACATCATTATCCATGAACAAAATTAAGTGTCCAATTATTGTGTCAGCTAATATATTCTGAATTACCTATCTGCTTCCTAATTTGCGTTATATCTGTATAAAAACATCGGACTATATCCTCAGGCAGCTCTTTTTCTGGAAAAAAATTGATCCTTACTGTTTGTGCTTATTATGATGAGAATACCAATACAGTTATTGCCGCTCAGTCTTATTTTGAATTATTTTATTGGTTGTCTGGTGGTTGTCTATAAAGATGACACTGCATCTTGTCAAGTATAAAGTCATTTTGTTTAGGCCTTGCATTCCCAAATGAGTACTGCAAAATTCAGAGAGTTCGCTGACCTTTCCAATTCTTTTTTAATAGACCTGGGATGTGCAGAATTAAACAACATATACCTCCCAGAAGCTGTTCCCTTTTTAGACCTGGGCAATGACGGTATCATTTGCACCACATAAAAAGTATCATTTATACCACATAAAACTGTGACATCTGGAAAGGAAAAGGCCAGGCTGATAAAGATCACACATACAAACAGGACTAACCAGCTTTTAACAAGACAATTTTTTCAAGGTTTTTTTTCTCTTTTTTCTTCCTCTTCCCCACCATCCCCCTGGCAAACACTGGAGTTGAAGAGTATAGAGTATGAGGAAGAACCACATAAAGTTTTCTGTAGAAATCAAAAAAATCACATAGGGGAAATATTTTCTGACTTATTTAGTGTAGCATAAAGTTAAGACCAAATATTTGAAGATTCTTGAATTTTGTCTACCTGAAGCTTAAGTGGGATCTGATCTACAGTAGATGCCACCAGATTTAGTAGAGCTTTCCTGAGAACCAATCTAAGATGAGAAAGGTACAAATATCACTTTATACCAGCTCAGCATATTTTTTTGTCCTGGCACAACTGAGAACCCTGGGGTTCACCCTTCACTCATGTCTTTGCATAGAATAGTGGTTTTAATAACTGTTCTGGGGGTTAAGCATCTCCTTCAGAATCATGAGGCATATACACAAACCACAGACTCAAAGTGTTAGTTCTGTTTAAGTTCCTACCCTTTATGATCTATACATTTCTTAAAGAAATGCAAAGTGGAAGAGCAAAACAGTACTCTAGTAATAACAGGATTACCTTTTACAGAAAAATAAATGAATAACACACAGAGTAAATCCAGCTCCCCGCAGTAAGTTCATGTCCATACACAACTGCTTTATTTCTAAACAAAGGAAGGTATATGCAGGTCACATTTGCCTCTCTATTTTATTTGAAATGAATCCTCTCAAGCACAACCAGACATCTCATTAAGTCCATGTCCAGCATCACCTCTCCATAGGGAGACCAACCAGTCAATGACTCAGAAACAGAGCCAATCCATGTGTCTCACAGGGAGCAGTGTCAATGGACCAGGCATCACCAAAGGCACCCAGGATATATAAAAGCACAATGCTCACCTGCATTTAGTAGTTCTGTGCTTCCATTTTGGTCAAGCCAGAGTCCTAATTCTGTATTGTTTCGTCAGTACAAGGTCAAGGTGCCAATTGTTGCCACTGTTGCCAGAGAAGCTGCATTCAATGGCCCCATACATGTTGCCTATCCAAGTGCTCCTCCAAACTGGACTGAATCCTTGTTTGCACTTCAATCTCTGCTTTTCTGTAATTACAAAATTGCTACAACAGGAAAACAGCTAAGACATAAATGTCTACAACAAAGACTTCCCTCCCACATGTGGGTAGTATCCTAAAATGAAGTATGATATGTAGAATATGACTTTTAAAAAGTCAATAAATAAATAAAATCCATTATTTTAGCTTGCTTTCTAACAGTCACTTTTCAAATCCAGTACAGACAATGCAGATATTGTCTTCTCTCAGTCGACAGCAGAAATATCTGAGATAAACAATAACATATGAAGCCAGCTGATGAGAGATCATTCATCCAGCTGAATACATGGACAAAGTTCTCCAAAAGCAACCTCTGAGAGCCTGATCCTGCAAGGTGCTGAGAGGCTTTTCTCCCACTGACTGCAATGGGAATTGAAAGCAGACAAAAACTTGCAGGAGATGATCAATATCTCAGAGAATTAGCCCCTTAAGGGCTCAGATTACACATGCCTGGTTCTTATTGCAGATGTGCAATAGACATAAAACTTACTACAACTCAGAGTAGTTGTTAGTTATATTGCATCAGAACATTGCCAACACAATGCTTATAGAGGGACATCAGATCTCTTTCCTAGCATATAAAAGCCAACAGTACAGATGAGCAAGTTTGAGTATCAGGTTGAAAGCAAAGTTTTTAAAAGTATTAGTCAAGAAAGACAGGCAATTTAATAGACTTACGGTTCAAATTACAAAATCTTCTTCTATTCTCAAAGTACCGGTGTAAAAAAAAAGAAACAGTGACAGAGAGATCTACAATAAAATAGAGCTCTCAGTCAAATTAAAAGAAAGCCAGCATTTTGTTTTAAGAACCATATCTATGATGTCAGGAGGACAGCCAGCTGATACAGTCTGAAAAATATACTTAGTCTTTAACTCACAAGGGCTTCATCAGACCTGTGAGGCTCAGAGATTTCTCTCCTGAAACTGCCTTTGGCATGCATCCCTTCTATGCTGAATTAAACTCAAATGCAACTCGAATTCCTGTCTTCCCCTCCCGAGCAAATTATCCATGGACCAGAACTACCCATTTCAGAAGACTGCCCTCAGTTTATGGCAGTCTTCTGAACTCTCCATTCAACAGTTACCTTTACCTTGTTCCCATTTTGGTCCTTCTTCAGATTCTTGTTCTCCTAGTTGTATAGTGGCATTACTTCAAGGAAAAGCATTCAAATGCCTTCTCCAACTCAACTTATTTTCATCTTTTCTCTATCCACTAGCCTGGTGGTAAAAGCATTGTTTTCCCAAACATGAAAACCAGGAAACAGAGATGGGCATTGAGTCCCCATCTTCTTTCTTGTTCCCCCCACCCCCTTTTTTCATCGTAGTTATTATTCTTAATTTTGAATTAAAATTACTATGCTTGCCACACGGTTACCTAAACTCTTCAATTCTGCCTTCAGTCAGCTTTTTGGCTGTCAGCTAATTGTCACGTTTTTGGAAATACTTACATTGCTATGTTTCTGTTAGGCTGAGTGTTCAATCTCTGATCACAATGATCAGCTACTTAGAAAAGATCAGAAGTTTGGGGGTTGTTTACTGTTTTTGAAAGGAGGTGCCAAACATCTTTCAGGCAATAAAAAAAGGCCTACTATTAAAGAGCTGTATAAATAATCAATTGCTCAAAGACACATTATTTGATGGCAGGCCAAGGAGCCACTTCACAAATTCATGACCCAATACATTTAAGTGAAAATAGGTAGCTAAGGCAGGCATATGAAAGAAGAAAAATGACATATGAGACCAAATAAAAAAGATCCTTTCAAGAAAAAACACTAAATATGTACAACTATTCCAGATGTTTCTTAAGATGAAACAAAACATACGGCGATTGTTAACAGATTGATGATAGAGGATTAAAATGAATGGAAGAAAATTCCAAGGTACTGAATAATTGTGACACCTGAAGGCTTTACGGCTGAAAGCCTAAGAGAATAGTGGTTCCAGGATGTCAATCATCAATCAGCTATCAGTGCAACAATAAAGGAAACTCACTAGTGGAAAAAACATTACAGAACATTCATGAACAGGAGGGGAATGAGTATGTCCAAACATATGAAAGAATTATGGCACTTTCCTCAAGGATTTATTTTTACCTCCAAGAAGATAAGGAATGATATCCCATCTACTGTGTAGTGTGTTGGGATTCAAGTTTCTTGGACTTGATTTCAAGGCAGAGTGAGGTTGCATTTTTCACCTCTGCAGCAATAAAAAACAAGAGTTACATGCAGCTGAATAGATTTTCTAACAGCCAAAATCAGTCTATGATATTTTGATGTCTGTTTTAATCCTGTAGTTCTCACTTATAAAACTAAAATAAATAAAATTAACTAATGCTTTTCTACTCTTTATACATTTGTTTGGAAAGAGTTTGGTTTAATCAGAAAATAAAAAATCATATTTTGTGGAAGTCACCATCCTAAATTCTTAGAGATAGAAATAAACTTACTTATTTTCACTGCCCAATGAAATTCAACAAAAACACACAAAATATGTGGAAATGAAATACGCATCCAGGCAACCTTTTATGAATTACAACACATACAGCAGATGCGCAAAGAAATAGAAAGGTTTCTATGCAATTCTCTTAACAGCCAACTAGACTACTGATTATATCCCCATAGGGTGTAGCAACTATAACAAGGCAGATAAATGGTCAGTAGCACTATTTCAAATGTCTGTGTAACTCTGTTCTTAGTAAAATTATATTTTTAAAACACTACTTTAGAATATCTGAGGAATTAAGCCTCCCCTAAAGAATCTACCCTGATTTTACATTTACACCGCACATTCAGAGATGGAGGTTGCAGTAGCCTATATAATTCCTATATATAAAGGCACACTTCTGCTTTGAAGTAGTGCTTAAAAATCTCTTACCTATTTGATATTTACTAACTTATCTCAAGTTTCACTGCTTTGGTGGCAGGGCTGCTGTAAAGAGATTCCGTCAAAAGGAGAGTCTGGAGAAAGTGAAGGTCTGCTGCTCTAGAATTGGCTCTCCATGTGAAAGTATTTCGTTTAAAATAAATATTTATATCTTTCTGGCAGCAATATCATTATCCTTCTTAGGCAGGGCGTAACGGTTCCCAACTGTTCAGACAGCTATGATTCCTGCATGGGGCTCTACGCTTTTCCTCTCACTTGACCCTAACCCTAAACCAGGGGCAACCAGACATAGCGCTGCCTAAATGGAAAAGTCGGCCCTAGCACCAGTCTCCAAATTATGCTATATTTCCTTCGACATGCCAATTCCAGACACACTCACAATGAGACTCTACGCTTTTTCTCTCTCTCAATCCTAACCTTAACCCTAACACTAACCCTAAGCCTGAGCTTCACAGACCTAATGCTGTCTAAACGACATATATGGTCCTAGCACAACTCTAAATAGAACTGCTACATTAGACTTAGCAGGACCATTCCCACACAACTCTCCTTAGAGCTCTACCCCTTCTCTCTCTCTCTCTTAAACCTAACTATAGCCCTGCACCTAACACTCATTCCTAAGACTGAGGCCATAAGACTAGGCTTTCTCTTTCTCTTAAACCTTACTTTAGACCTAAATCTAACCCTTGCTAACACAACTTGGGGGTTATCAGGCCTAGGACAGCCCAAAAGACCAAAGATGCTACCAGCAACACTCTGCATATGGCATTGTATTTCCTTTGGCATGGCCATTCTAACAGCAGTCTCCATGAAGCCCTACCATTTCTCCTTTCGAACCCAAAACCTAACCCTAGCTCCTCAGCCTGGGCTCACAAGGCTAAGTGCTGCATAACAGTCAAACATGCCCCTTCCACCAGAATGCATGAGATGCTACTTTTTCTTTGGAATACCCATTCAAAATGCACGCCCGATTAGGACTCTAGTGCTGTCCAAAAATCAAAAATTGCCCTAGAACCAGTCAGCAGATACTGCTACATTTCCTTTGGCATGCTCATTCCAGCTGCAGTCTCTCCAGGTTTCTATGCTGTCTCTCTTTCTTAACCCTAACCCTAGTGCTAACGCCCTAGCCAGAGCCACTAAGCACGGGCTCATCAGGCCTAGTGCTGCCCAAAAACCAAAGGCTGGCCTAGAACCATTCAGCATACCCTGCTGCATTTCCCTTGGCATGCCCTTTCCAAACGCAGCCTCCCTAGGTCTCTATGCTGTCTCTCTATATTAACCCTAACCTGAAATCTAAACACTAACCACGGGAGCACCAGGTCTAAATGCTGCCTAAAGGGCAAAGATGCTACCAGCCCTATTCCGCATATGGCACTACATTTCCTTTGGCATGCCCGTTCCAATGGCACTCTCCCTAGGACTCTAGGCTATCTCTCTTCCTTAACCCTAACCTTAGCCCTAACCCTAGCTTCTAAGCCTGAAGGCATCAGGCCAAAATGCTTTCTAAAGGGTAAAGATGCTACTAGCAACACTCTGTATATGGCACTACATTTCCCTTGGCATGCCCATTCCAACCGCAGTCTCCCTAGGTCTCTATGCTGTCTCTCTTTCTTAACCCTAACCCTAGGCCTAACCCTAACCAGAGCCACTAAGCATGGGCTCATCAGGCCTAGTGCTGCCCAAAAACCAAAGATTGTCCTAGAACCAGTCAGCATATCCTGCTACATTTCCCTTGGCATGCCCATTCCAACCGCAATCTCCCTAGGTCTCTGTGCTGTCTCTCTTTCTTAACCCTAACCCTGGCCCTAACCCTAACCGGAGTCACTAAGCATGGGCTCATCAGGCCTAGTGCTGCCAAACAAGCAAAGATATCCCTAGGACCAGTCAGCATATGCTCCCACATTTCCTTTGGCATGCACATTCCAACCGCACTCTCCATCAGACTCTAGTACTCCAATCCTAGTACTCGGCCTCTTTTCAGGTAGGTGAAAATTTTTTAGGTATGCCAGGCCTGGTGCTGGCAGAATTGCAAATAGACCCCTTGAATATGTGCATATACAGAGCTACCTTTTTTTTGGCATTCTCTTTCTTGATCCACTCTTCACAGGGCTCTAGGCTTTCTCTTTCTATTAATCCTACTGCTAGCCTTTTCATTTTCTTTCATACAGATATCTGAACAAAGTGGAGTATGTGGGTACATGCTGTCTTTCAAAACAGGCTCCAAGTATTTAATTTGCCTCTCTCAAATGATTTAATAAACATGTTCTCATTCTTTTGTGCCAAGACAGGAAATGGCTTTCTAAAAGAGCTAAGAATGTCCTCATAGAGAGTATTTTTCTTTTAAAATCTGACTGCCTCTACACAGGAGTTGTGCTAGTGTATCTCTCATGACACCGGCTGTGTCAATCCTTCAGTATTACCTCCTTACAGTGTAGGGCTCTTTTCCTCATGATTAGCCCTAACCATGCCTTTTTCAAGGCGAAGAGATCTCCCAGTGATTCCCTAGCAGCTGGAAACCTTTCCTAACTTCTCTGCCAAAAGCAAAATTACCAGGACAGTCACAGTGGCTTTTTTTTTTTTTTTTTCTTACTCCCGATTAGTTCCATAGTTCATGGTCTGTGTCATAAATACATGAATTTTTGGAGCTATACCGAACTTCCCATCTCCTTGCCCATTTCTTTATTCCAGTGCACTGGAAATGGTTACTTTTCAAAGAACTAAGCATTTAAACTAGTGTTTAAAAATAGCTTGAACTAGGACTTCTTTTTTTTCCGTATTTGTTCATGGGTCTTAAATGAGTACAATACATCAAGGGACATATTAGGATATATTCGGCTTTTGGCGGTTACCTAACAAGATGAGTTGATTTTTCCCATAGTTTATGTCCTGTCAGATCTTTTGCATTATGATTACTTATTATTGCTGTAGTATTAATTATTTTTTGGTTAAGGTCATTTTTTTCCCCTAAAAAGACTACTTTGGTTAAATCAAATAAGATGAGCAGATGTTTCTCAGCTCATCTGAATAAATGTCTGAATGACAGTAGTGATCAGTATTTGTCTTCTTGGGCACTGTATTAATACTGAATTATGGCTTTAAACCTTAGGTTTGATTAAATAGATTATCTTTTTCATAAAGATAATCAAACAATATATTTTATCTTGTCTTTTGAACCTTTTGCGTTTTTTTTCTTTTATTTCTAACATGAGGTTTCTCTATCACTATTTTTCATTAAAAAATAAATAAATCTTACTCTAGGATTAATCCACTACACTATGTCTTGCAGAAAACATCCTTAACTCTGTTTTCTCCCTCTACCTATGTTTTTCACCAAAGCCTTTTTCCCTTCTATGAATTCCATCACAAGTATGACATTTGTTTCACTAAATAATCTAACTTACATTTTTTTTTGAGTATCAATATCAAAGACATTTTAAATAATAAAATAGATTTCACCCCTACCTGGGATTTTAGTCACCTTCAACATAGGAAATATATCCTGATTTTCAGATCAGCTGCAGAAGAGGAGAAAAAGAATGTCAGTAATATCAACAGCCAATAAAATTTCCTGCTGGAGGGATAATTAAAGAAAATATTCCTATCAGGGATATCTATACTGAAGCATCTTGTATTCATGCCTCTGATACAGAATTATTGTAAGGGTGTATCATATTATCTCTAAGGATTGTTAAGTATTAACTTTTGAAAGACTTTGAGCAGCAGAACATCTGATGACTACCTTCTAATTCCATCCATCCTTATACATGTAACACCTTACACATTTTACATGCACAAACCAAAGAAATAGCCCTTAACACAGCATCAGTGATAACGAAAAATATTTTAGCAGCATCACTGTAGTTTGTTTAGAGAATCCAAAAGGATTCTTCAAACCCAAGTGTGCCACGCAGATCTTTAAAAAGAAGTTATATCTTAAGGTATATTAAATTAAAACAGAAAAGGGGTCACATGGTTTACAACAGATATTTTTGTTCTGTAATTTAAAAATGAGGAGAATGGGAAGAAGACATTCCCCTCTCATTCCTTGCTTGTTGTGAGAGTCTTTCAGTTCGGGCTACAGCAGGGGTACATTCCCTGCCAGAAGCAGAGACCTAAACCAAATGTCAACTCATTTTTTTTTTTCAAATAAGACAATTGTTTTTATGTTACTTAAAGCTACCAGTTTTGAAAACTTGAATTGCAGTTTTGGGGGTTTTATTTGTTTGTTTTGCTGTTGTTTTCCTGCGGAAAGCCAGCTCCCTTAAGTGCAGAGTTTCGCTGGCATTATTTGGAGTCATTCATTAGCCATTTTGGAGGCAGTTGTTCAAAGGTCTTTTAAAAACCCAGTCTGACAAATAGCTGCACGAGCAGTGCACTACTAAAGCTACCTCAAGGTTATCAACCTATTCATTTGTCTTTCATAGAAATAAACAAGGGATGGAAAAGAGCTTGTAGAACTCTTTGTTCATACTTTTGCCAATGTAAAAACTGCTCCATATTGCACTTCTAGAGGTTTGCTCAGTTTTTAAATGACTCAAGCAATGGAGCTTCCACCACTTCCCTCCAGTGACTATCCTATATTGTAAAAAATTTCACCGCAAAGAACCAATTCCTGACAGTCAGCCTAAAATATTCCCTTGCTGACTTTTCCATCCATCTCTATTGTATAGATTCCATTGATCTCATACTGTATAGCACAAGCCAAACTGCTCCCAGTTACATCACACAGTCCTTTAAAAGTTAGTCACTTTGCCTTGGTGCAACGTCAAAAAGAATTTTTCCTCATGCTTTGTTCTTCAGAACACGTTAATGGAGGTGGTAGTTTTATTTTCATGACACACAGTAAAAGAATAAAGGGTATGCACTGGCAGGAACTTCACATCATAGGAAAGCCTGTAATTCTGTGCTACCCAAGCATTATTCAAAGGTCGTGAAACAAATAAAAGGCCATGGTCCTTTGGAATTTTATAAATAAAAATGTGCTGGAGAGTGTGTGGACAGCAGATGATGTCATTTAGCAGTAAACAATTTGCAGACCGAGTGCAGCCTCTGTGCAATTCACTGCTGCAATAAGTCCACTCTCGTATAAGGCTGGGTCTTGCTTCTTCGATTCCATTAAAACGTATCATAAACAATAATAGTAACAATAACTCATTGTTAACTTACAGAGTCCTTGGCTCCTAACAAGAGTATTCATTCAGGGAGTGTTCTGTATTTACACATTCTTAAGTTATGAACAGCCATCTCTAAGGATAAAGAAATGCTGCAACTCCATGCAACATGTGGCCTGGGGATTCATAAATATATAATCTCACATTACCAGTTGCAAACTGATTTTGCTAATCTTTTTTTTTTCCCTCTAGATAAAAAAAAATAATTTCCCTCTCTAAAAAAAATTAATAAAAGCCTGTTGATCTCAAAATTCTAAAGCTCCTTTTAAAAGAAAAACTACTTGTGCAATTTCCCATTAAATTTTCATCTTGAATGCTTTTTATTATTGAGTTGCTTAATGCAACTCCAGTCAACTTTATAAAAATAGTGTCGCAGGTAACATTAGAAAGAGATGTGTATACTTCAGAATTTATTATCTTTATGTGTGAAATAAAATCTGAATTTGAGACTACAGATGATATTTTCTGACTTAAATTGATAATTTCTTCAATTAGCATGCTGTTTAGTTCTGCCAAAATTGCTAGTGACATTTTATTAATTGGCACAATAACAGCAGGTTACCAATAACCCACGGCTAGCTCCATACAAAGAGATGAAGCAAATTCTCTTATTTCCCATAAGAAACAAAGGTCAGTGCGAGGCTGTGTAGAAAGGGTTACAATTCCACAGTTAAAACTTCTGGAGTGATTATATAGCCACCCCCCCCCCCAAAAAAAAAAAAAAAAGATACCAAATGTTAGTTACACCAGTCCCTCAAAAACTGGAAAATAAAAAAGAAAAAAAAAGGGGGGGGGGGGAAGAGGGGAGGAACAATTACGAAAAGTATACATATATATATTTGTGTGGATCACTCAAATATTTTATCTTCATTTACTTAACAGCTTTTGTGAGCTGTTTTGTGAGGCATAAGAACCTCAAAATTAGAGTATTCAGTATGGTTTAATCTGAGTATAGACTTCACCTTTGGTGTGTTGAGCTGTCCTGCTACATCTCTGATGTCAAGAAAAGTGCCACCTAGGCTGCAGATTTATGAATACTGACATCTCCTTCTTCCCCAAATCCACAAAAGTCTCACATCTTTAGCCTTAAGACAATTGTTAAATCCAGTAGATTCACTGACCTTGCTCTCTTGATTGCTTTAATCAATATCAGATCCACTACTAGACTTAACCCGGCTCTTACCAGCTCAGGTGTCACTGACAGACTTTTGGATATCAAACGGAAAAGAAACCAGTACAACTTACAGGAATGAAGGAAAGCTTTATATATGAAGAATTCCATTTACACAACTTTATATGTCTTTAGATTTCCCTAAAGAAAAGCAGGACAGCAGTTTGACAGAAAGCATGCTGCCTGAGTTACTACATTCTCTAGCTTTTAGTCCTATAAAGACTGCACACATGCCCAAATCAGCACTAAAAAAAAAAAAATGTTAAATGTTTTCCCTTCTGGAAAGTAGCAGCTGCTCTGTTTTGTTTATTTATTTAACTTAGCAAATACAACCTGGACCCTCATAGTTAACCTGCAACTAAGGGCTAGGATTTTTGTTACTCTGGTTTTCTTGGGTATTCTTTCTTTACTACGTTTAAAAAAGTTTGCAATTAATCACTCAGTAATACCAATGAAACTCAAACTACAACTGATATTTAGATGTCATTTTAGAACAAAATACTATTATTAAAGTCTATGTTAACAGTTAACTTATTCAAACTCATTTTATAAGAAGTTGAGTAGAATTTGAAAATTTGAAAGATAAATAATTTCATTTGTTGAAAAATGAAATTTTAGAGTCTTAATCTTGCAAAAAAATGAATTGCTTTGCTTGCAGCTAAGGTACAAGGTAGATAAAAAGATATTGTTTGGACTAGCATAGCGGGTAGAAACACAATGAAAGGTGCTTCAAGTAGATACCTAGAATAAAATGACTTATTGTGTAGTCCACCAAGTTTTACCTAGTCTGTTTGAGACCATATTTGAAAGATTAAGACCTGTGATCAGGTAGACAGTCACAGGAATTATCTGGTGGGAATTGCCCAGCACTTCAGAAATAATTTAAGATTATTAAAGACAGTATGAAATGAATCTGAGAAATAACACTGCATTGCTGAAGACTCATTCACCAGCACAGAGGATTGCTCGCCAGGGATGTAGAAGGCTAGACTTTGGATCCCTCCCAAGCCTCATTCACATCAGGGAGTTGCAGACCCCAAGTAAGCAATTTTATTATAAGACTTTTAAAATCTACCTCTGGTTGCTGATACAGCTGAACTGTACATCTTAGTGTTTCAGCAAAACTATACTGCATTATGCACCATGAACAGTACAGGTGGATTATGATAGAGAGACACTCTATAAGTGCTCCAATTTGCGACTGCCCCATTACCTTTTCATTGGCATTAGTAGCGAAGATAGGAAAAACTCCACCAATGTGACAAACTATGGAATAATGGAGCGATTGTGATCCACATGTAGCATGGAAAAAAAGGAAAAAAAAAAAAAAAAAAAAAGATTTTTTTGTTCTCAGCTAAAGGTCATTGGCTGGTTTATATTGTGAGGCTTCTGATTCAGCTTCTCCTGAAACAGAAGTTATCATTTGGCACTAAAGCTATAATTCAAGAACATTTTCAAAGCCTACAGAAATCCCTCATCCATTTCAACTATGAGAAAAAATACCTTGAAAAGTATTAGTCTGGTAGTTCTGTCATTTTTACAAGTCTACCTCAAAGTCTTCATTCATTATTATTTTATCTTATGGCTGAAAATGCTTGGTTTGCTAGCATTCATCTTTCCCATTCTAAACATTTCAGGAAACATGCACCAAAATATGTTGACTTTTCAGATTGGTTTGCTTCAGCAGAGTTCCAGATTCAGATTTATGTGCTGGCAAATAACCCACAGCTCCTATTTTTAATGAGATACCCAGAGTAAGTGATTTCTCAGATTACCCCCTCCCAGCTTGCATCGCTTAATAATGATGTATTTCTTTAGCTTGAATTCTAACTTTGAGTATAGCTTCACACTCCAAATCCTTAGAATAATGAAAAGCATGAAACACTCACTGTACCTGTGTATTTTGCTCTCAAACTGTGCAGGGCTGGTGTTCAGATCAGCATTTCTAATCACGGTTTTTATGAACCCAGTAGTACCTGGTAGCTGTAGGAAGGACCAAGGATGAGTGCATCCACTATCTCTCTGAGATCTCCCAGCTCACACAACTTTCCTGCAAAAATGAAACCTGTTCAGCTGCAAGTTCAAGGGTGGCAACGCACTTAGGCAGCCTGTGAAACCCAGCATACCTTCTGCATTAAGCCCAATAAGGACTTCCCCCATATCTCTATCACTCTCTGTTTCCAGAAGGGAACTTGCACACTCAAGAGCTTCAAGAACGGTGAGAGGAGGTCACTCCATGCACAGATTCATGCCCAGTATGCATCAGAACTGATTCAGACATACAGCAATAATGTCACGTGTGTGACAGGAACAAGCAGAAAGATAACAGAAGTGAAGGACAAAATATGATGGGGTATGAAAGAAGTTTTATAGAAATAAAGTCCTGACAGTAGTTCAAGTTATGCTCTAGACTTCTTCAGGTTACTATACATTTAGATGCTGAAACTGTATTTATCTTTAGCATCTGGCAATGTCATTTAATATGTTCCTATGGCCCTGCATGCAGTTAAGCATGCACTGTATATTATTTTATGATGTTTGAATTGGAATCACACTTTCTGGGTACAAGTATTCATGTTTTTGCAGATTCTTGCACAAAGCTGGGACAACCTGTTTCCAATTTCACAACCATTTATCGCTAATCCAAAATGACTGCAGCATTACCTACAGACAGGAAGCTGGACGAGGACTTGTGTGTTTTGGATGCACCATGCTCTTCCCAGGAAACTCTGTTAAACTAGTTTCATGCTTACATGAGGGGAAGACAGAAATTACTAATGGGCATGACTGTGCCTAATCTATATATAGTTTAACAAAATAAAGGTAAAATTGAGATGGGTCTTATAACAACTCTTTATCCATATGAACTCTAATAATCATTTCAGCATTCCATGCACGTTTCTGCTTTTGCTTTCTCAGAACTCAAACTGCAGTGATGGGACCTGTACTCACTGGTTCAGCCAGCTCTCAGGAATTTTACAGGTTTCAGTCTCTGGACCTGACAGCTAACTTTTCCTGAAATAACCAAAATCCTATCATAAAACATATATATATTTATATATATATATATATTTCACACTGTCATTCTGCAGGAGATTAGACTGAGCTGCATTTGTATTACATGTCAAAGGAAATGTATTGTAGAATATTCTCTTGGTGAGCAAAAAGCAATGTTCATGAGAGGACAGATTAAGCTGACCCCAGAAGAACTAGAAACAGCCTGAGAAATATATAGTTAATGTTTTATGAACTTCTAAAACTTTAGACATTCATTTTTGCCAGCAGCTGATATAGAATTGGTCTAATAAACCCTGCAAGAAAAGGTGCTCTCTTGAGATTTATAGTAGTTCCTGGATTTTGATGGATAGGAAGAGCCACAAGATTGCTCTCTTAATAGTTCGAAATATTTACGTCTAATCATCATAATCAAATAGCAAAAGCAAACATACTTTTCTCCCCTTTGAAAGTTTTCCATTTCAATGGAATTTTGTTGAAAAGAATTAGGATCTGGTTTGCTTCAAAAGCATTTAGTTTTGTTGGATTGTTTATTATCATGTTGAAATACATTGTTCATTATGCCACTCAAACAACTAAGGCAATGATGTCAAGAAATATACATTATTGGCCACAGCTAGAAAGATGCTTCTAGATTTTAATTTCCAACCTGTAGCTAGCATCAGCACAAGTATTAGCAAGTAATCCTCTTTGCACATTAATTTGATGCTATTTAACGATTAGCATGTATGTTCACAACCCAACGTGAACAGCAGGAAAAAAAAAAAAGAAAATATGAATTTAAGCAACCTTCCTTATACCTCTAAGAAAGCTGTAGCAAAAATCTCTGAGATTCCGAGTGACAGTGCATTTTCAGAAATCCTTTAAAAGTATTTTGTCCAATTACACTGGATATTTTTAGGTCTTTTCTTTAGGTCCTTGCAAGCTCAAGGAATAATACATTTTCCAAAAACACGGAATAATCCCATGTACTTTCACTTAAGAACAACCATAAGACTGTATTTCCAAATTCAGCTACAGCTCTTAAACCTTTCCCTCCAAACAATTCTCTACCAATATTTTATTAGCTTGGAATATGTTATACCTAAGCTTGCTTCTTGCTTCTGGAAAAGCATTACAAAGAAGGAAACCTTCCCCATGCAGGATACTGTTTTCATGCTTCTAAAAGTGATGGAGACCTCTGAAAACAGGGCTTTTTAATACTTCCTTAGTCTATAAGATAGGATTGGGCTTTATTCTATGAAAAGAATATTTTACAGTTATTTGAGTAACATAATTACGAATTACACCATGCTATGGTGTTTCTTTTGAATGATGTACATTTTTCTATTTTGCTTTTTAAATGTCTTCAGGGTTTCTGCTCATAATTTTATTACAGGATTTTATACGTTTATTTACAGTAGACTATGATTTCCATAACTAACTTTATAAATATCTAACCATTTAATGGAAAGGAAATTTAAAAGTCAACAAAGAAAATATGTCAAAGCATGTTCACAGTCAGGTTCACAATTCCTTAAAAATAATTGCATTTGTAGGAAATGCAGAACGAAGCCATGTTTGTCCCCCACCACGGGAGTTCTTCAATGTGAAGCCCACCAATGTTCAACAGCTGAGAAGCCACAGGCACCATTGCACATCCTGAGGAGAAAAATAACCTTTTTGAGGCAGCACTAAACAGCTCCCAGAGTTCAGTACAATCCCTCCTTCACTCAGAAACAGTCTGCAACTCCGCCCTAGCGACTTGAAGTTAGAATCTGGGTAATCCTATCTTGGAAAATAGCAGAGAACACCATCTAACTGACCAGGAGGTACTTGAGGTACTTCAGGGAGTTAAGCATCTCAAAAGGTGCAAGTGCCTGGCTCTCATCTTCCCCACAGGAAATAGTGTAGTAAATTTACTGTAATAAATTGAGAAGAACTTCACCTCTTCTACCTTTATTTCTTGTAAAATAAATGAAGTGCTAGATGATCACAAGAGCCATCCCACATCGTATGTCATTAAAATTAAGACAGTAAACATGTAGTTTGTAAGATTCTAACCACCTATTATACTAAATCTCTGATAAAGAAAACAGAGCTTATGATGAAAATAGAGGGTAAAGCACGAGAAGATGTCTACTCCATTTCCAGCTGTCGGAAAGTCCTTGTACAACCTCAAAAAAACTGCTTGGCTTTTCTGATCCTTAATATCCCCAGTACATTTGACTACTCCAGAACATACCACACCTTGGACAGAAAGAGTCTCATTTCCTCCCCTTGAACCTTTTGCAAAGAATAATTAAGTAGACATGGCACAAAGAAATAACATGAAATCTGCAGGCACTTTCTCAGCATTAACCAAAAGGGAGCCATAACCCTTGTTCTAGTGAATATTTCAAAATCATACATTAAGCAGTAATAAAAACACTCCCTCCAGATCACTGCACCCTTGAAAGACATGAGAGACATTCACAGAGCAGACAGAAAGAATCCTTTTCCCCCTCTCGTATCGCACCCTCACAAAAGCATACACACATACAAAAAAAAAAAAAAAAAAAAATGGAATCGTCTTCCTGGATGTGAGACAAAGCACGGAGGATATTAGATAACGAGACAACAGCCATTGCAGAAGACCTTCCTCCTTGGGATGCAGTGCAGAGAGCGTGCAAGCTTTTTTAGCTGTGCTCTGAGGGTGCTTACGTACCTGAGCCCTCCACAGTCACTCTGGAGTCGGAACAAAACCCCCAGGGTGGTTTCTGACAGCACGTCTGTCATCAGGCACTTAGACATTTAACACCACCCCAGGCGCTTCTGGGCACAGGAAGGCACAGGCTTTTTTGGCACCAGAAACTCTGGTGTGGAAAATTGAGGCATTAATATACCCTGATGCTAGACAGCAGGTGGACATGGCTTTTGAGAAGTGTGGTCCTGGGCACTTGGGACAATAATCATAGGATTTAGGCACTAGCCGGCCACTACAGATTTTGCCCAAAGTGACCACACAAGTAGTGCTGCTAAGGGCAATTTTGTTTAAAAAAGAAAAGAAAGCTTCTTTTCAAATAGTGTGGATTTCCAAAGCCAAACTTCACTTCACTTAAAATTTAAACTGATACAGTCCTAAGAAATGTGTTCTACATTCAAGAAGAGAAATTCTCTTTAAGTCTCAAGGTTTCCTTCCACTACCCCTCTCTCCAATATCTGATACGGCAGGCATCAGGAGACTCATCTCAGATGCAAAGATTGAGGTTTAAGTCCTGATTTGAGAGATAAGCGGATCCTAAACCTCAATTTTACACAACGCAGAAGTAAATTATATACTTAACCTAAAGGCCTCATTCACGACCTTTCTTTTTTCTTTTTTTTTTCTCCCCTTCCCTTAATTACTGTTTTCATCCAAATTCAAAATTGGAAAAGTTTTCCATTCCCATTTTTTCTGTGAGCCAAGAAATCTATTTCCTGTTCAGCTTTAGACATAATTTACTCACCCCCGCACTGTTTGGCTGTTGCAAGATTTTCTGTACCTTCAGTTATTCTATTTATGTTAAAATGCAGTTGGGGAATTACTGCTCCATGTTCATTTTTGAGCAACTTCCAAGAATAAAACGTGTCCACCAAAGCAAGTGTATTGCTCCCAGTTACTTATATCTCCAAAGGCAGCATTTGGCCCAAATACTGTGCATTGAGAAGAAGCAAATTCTGAGCCACGTTAGTTTCTTATTTTAGGATACAAAACTGTCTTTCCCACAGCATTCTCAAGCTATATTATACAAAACAACCTACTGTTGCTTAACAAACAGCAACAAAATGGTTTCTGAAAGATGTAAGACCAAATTCACCAACAAGCTCCAGCTGCTTTGCAGGATCTTGGCACCACAAAAGAGCTGTAAAGCTGCTTTATCTGGGTTAAACCCAACCCATGGCTACTTTACACCACCTGAGTACAGAAAAGTCAAGACTCTCTACTAATTTGAACCTACAGAAAATATTACACTGATATTATGTAAAGAACAGGGTGAGAGCATATGACCAAACTCTCATTCTGCTACACACTCTTATCCTGGACTAAATCTTGTCATGGCTGCAACAGGAGAGTGGGAAAAAATCTTCCATTTTCTGCGCATCGCTTAAGCATCTTAAAAATCTTTTGCACACATGCCTCCTTAAAAAAACTCAGAATAACATGCAGCTAAGCTTTGAATGCTCCAAAACTATCAGTTTTTAATGATATTTTACATGTGCTTTGTTATACCACATATTTGAAATATTATGAAAATTGGCAATGCTGTTCCATTTTAAATATGCAGTATTTTATACAGGGAGGTATATATTTTAAATATATGAACAATAAATTTTAAGCAAGCATACTACAAATATACAGAAAACCTATTTTTTTCCATATGGAAAGAAACAACCCTTGTTAAAGTCTTTTTATTGTTCACTACAGATAGTTATGTGAAGCAGACCGCATTCATTTTATTTTTCTCCTACATATCTGTAGATATTTTTTCAGATGCCTCACAGTTAGCAGGATAACTGAACCCTATTACACGCACACTGTAACTACAGTGTAAAAGCTCTCTCTTGAGCTCTGCTGAGTACTATATGTTTTAACATGAATTCTTAGAAAACTGCAAAGCAAATCAGTCCTACCTGGAATAATGTCCTTGATCCTCAGACCCATCTCTTTATATCCTTGGTTTGGTCACGCTGTGTCTAAAAGCTTCTGCCTTATACGTAGTTTCCTTTAAGTTTTGGAAATACCTAAATGAGTAGCAGACAGCTACAGTTATGATAACTTTGGGACTAAACCAACCTGTATCTGAAAAATATCTTCCTGCTGTAAGTGGAAGAGTTTCATATCACACTCATTTATTTTTGTGGTTTCTGACTTTTATTATGTCCCGAGCACAAAAAAACTGTCACTTATTGCTTAGCAAATGGAATTATACACTTTGCTCATCTCTAAAACTATTTGTTACATTCTCAGCTTAAAATAAATTCATTCAGACCACTCATACTGAGCTACAGATGCAAAGTTAATAATCCCACTATTTGCAGAGTAGATCTGTCCTCTTTTGAGAGATCATAAAATCACAGAATCGTTAAGGTTGGAAGGGACCTCTAGAGATCATCTAGTCCAAATCCCTGCACATGCAGGGTCACGTGAAAGATTCCAAAATCTTTCTTGGCAGCCTGTTCCAGTGCTCTGTCACGCTCACAGTTAAGAAATTTTTCCTTAAGTTCCTGTGGAACTTTTGGTGCTTCAGTTTCCAGCCATTTCCTCTAGTTCTGTCAGTGGCCACCAGTGAAAAGGGGCCAGCACCATCCTCCTCACTGCCTCCCTTGAGGTACTTCTAGACACTGATCAGGTCCCCTCTCAGCCTTCCCTTCTCCAGGCTGAACAGGCCCAGCTCCCTCAGCCTCTCCTCATAGGGCAGATGTTCCAGGCCCCTGATCATCCTTGTAGCCCTCATCCAGATACCTGGATGAAGCAAAAATGGCCTCATTTTACAATATTTTCAGATTATAAATTTTACTCTCTAATGATATTTTTTTTTTTAGAGAAATGTTAAAAGTTGCTCTCTTCAATTCCTTGCTCTTATTTCTATGGCTTAGAGAAGGATTTGTAGAAGTACTACAGTGGCCTAGAGCATAATCAAAGAAGAAATAGAGTCACTGCAGCATATGTGACCATACACATCCTAGTTTAAACTAATCTAGATAGCAGTAACAGTGAAAGAATAGTAACACAGATCTTACCAAGTGTTTGTGATCCCAGGGCTTTGGGAGAGATTGCACTCTGTTTTGATGCTTGTAAAAATCTCCACTATTATTTTCTCATGCTAAGGAGAATAAGTTGAGACAAGTACACTGGTACATGACAAATACCTGTTTTTACATCACAAGTCACACTGAGTGTGGCAGTGGAAGCCACAGCACGGTAAGCACAAGCACCTTTGGAAACACCAAAATGAGAAAATTCTGTAAAGTTCATGTGTCTCTGTACATAAATATGACAGGTATGATACACAAAACCCATGTATATTTCTATGGATTTATATAGAGTGTGCAGGTATGTGACTGTGTAGACAACTTGATCAGTCATTACACAAATTTCAGATATCTTTCTTGGGCATACAACTGGAAATCACTGTCATTAGCAGGCAAATTACAGTGCAAAAGTCTCATTCTTCTATATCAGCGCTATATTAAATATAACAGACCACAGAGGTAAGGTTGTGCTCAGACTCCTTGAAAGTAACATATTGTTACAATCAAATTTTTCTTTTTCAAGGACTAATGATAGCAATAAGCATTACTTTTTGATTGGCTTCCTAAATTTCATTGAATATAATGCGACTGCCCTCACCCTATCCACTTGCAAAAAAAGCCAGCCAAAAATGTATTTCTGATCATGCCTCAAGACACCTCTCCTGGAGACTCCAAAAGTTAGTACAACCAGTTCACCCTGTTTGCCTCTTCTACTTGTTGTCAAATTCCTATATTTTCTTTCTTCTACTAGCTCTCCTGACGTCGTCGTAAGAGTTCAAGTTCCTGATGAAATGCAAAGCAAGCCATATGACACTTTTCACATCTTAGTATGTGGCACCTTACCACAGTAAAAGAACCTCTATCCCTGAAATGCTACATGTATCCTCACCAGTTACGAAGAAATGAAATATAAGTGCAAATTGATA
Source organism: Tinamus guttatus (assembly GCF_059628265.1). Taxonomy (NCBI): domain Eukaryota; kingdom Metazoa; phylum Chordata; class Aves; order Tinamiformes; family Tinamidae; genus Tinamus; species Tinamus guttatus. Next base: position 1,645,405 of record NW_028288822.1, on the reverse strand, counting down.
GAATTTTTCAAAAGGGTTAACTGTGACTCCTCTTTCACTGCAGGCGGCAAAAGAGCTCTAACAAATATCATATCGGATAAGCCAAGCAGTGCTAAGCACTTTGGAAAAACCCCTCTGTAGTACTAGGCAAGGATTAATTTTGGATTGATTTTCTGGGAATATTTATGCAAAGTATTTTTGTGCACATAAATGTTTTGGAGGGAACATGTGTGCTGAATGTAGCACCTGAACAAATATGTTTGCAAATAAGCCTGTAAATAAGCCTGTAAATATCTAGATTACTATGGATCAGCACTGGAAGTGCTGCTTTGACCACCCTGTCTGTAAAGCAATGACTTAAAGCAAATGTGACCAGAAACAAGTTAAACGTAAAGCATGCAGGTCAGCCAATAAACCTGGCTTATGTCTTTCTCTCTTCCTCAGGCAGGAAGGAACCCAGCTATTTTTATATCTGCTCTCCAGGTACATAGCCAAAAACAAATGCTACTTCTTTCGGAGGAGAAGGCAGGAAAAGTTTTCATATGTTCTGAAAATTTCCCAAGGCCTGCTTGTCTCCTCAGTCTTTGTCCTTGGTGTGCTACGCACTCTCATCTTGGATAATTTATTTCTCACCAATGTCTTCAGGTGCTGCTTTTTTCCAGTTAGGAAATGGAAATTATACTGTATTACTTAACAGGCAGACAGAAAGAGGAAAAAAGACTACTTAATTCTGCCTATCCAGAAGTCAACATTTGCTACAGACCATTTATGAACAAACCCATAAGCCAAGTCTATTCAAAATATTTCATGTAATAATTTCAGGGAGTAGATACTTGCAGCAGTATAGCAGTTTTCATGGAGAAGTCAGAAAGGAGAAAAAAAAAATCAAGACCTCTTTATTACAATGTTCTGTTTGGGATTACTGTGGTTCTCTAGATTTCAAGATAGTCCTGAACTAAGAACTTGACTTCTCTTCTTGACTTCTATAGCCTTACATATGTAGTCTGTCATTTAGAAAAGCTTCTGGACATTGTCAAATAAAACTAATTTTAAGCTCTCGGATTTATTGCAATTTTTTCCATATCCTCACTGTTTACATTTTCTTCTTTCTTTATAATCAATTAAAAAGCCATATAACTGGACTTTAAAATACTTTCAACTTTCCTGTCTTCACTTATCTCTCTTCTTTTTTTTTTTTAATCTTCAAGGTTAAAAAGGTCCGACCTTGTCTTTTTCTTATTATAGTATCACCTCTCATCTCTAAAAAGCATACAGAATTTATTCAATAACATGTATACATACTTAAAAGTGTGCATACATATCTATACACACACACGAAGAGAGAAAAAGCACACAGGAGAACAAACAAAAGAGCAAAAGCAAAATTTTATGTTAGAAGTTGAGCTCTAGACACAGTTACTTTTCAGACAGCTCCAAACAGGGATAGGCTGTGTCTCAACTTTACTGTATACTGCCTACAACAGCACTCTCCAACATCCAGTCATGAACTAATTGAGGCCTGACGCAACTATTGAACTTCTTCCCACACAGCAAATTTGCCAAGTTCATTGAATTAATAAGATCTTTTTGTTGCCAAAGGAACTTTCAAGACATGAAACAATACAATTCTCTTTTAATCATCCACAAACAGGGCTAGTATAAACACCTTTTTTCTGATGTATACTCTATATCAGTGATAAGAGAGGAAAAACATACCCATAGCATTTCTGTCAGGCCTCTGGGGAGCACAATTAAGAGACTAAATTCCTGCAACAAGTGTGTGGATTCAGAGGAATGCACCTAAATAATATTTTATTCCAGACCTTACCTTTAAAATGACAAAATTTAGCCAACTTTAGCAAATGACAACTTTAGCAGATAATTGCCTTCAAAATTAATAGCAGCCTCTGATATTCCATTTCCATTCACGAACTTATAAACTGATATCAGTGGAATCTGTGCAGAGGAGGCCGCGCACAAGGGACAACAAGAAAAGGGGCAGAATGCCTCATTTCCCACCGCAGACTGACGCTGACAGCCACAGTCACGCAGGCAGCAGTACGTAGTTGCGGGATGTGGCCGGGATACTCGTCTGTCCCTAGAATCCCCGTCTCAAAGGTCAGCGGGTGCCCACAGGCCCCACCACGCACTCAGACCTGCACGCTGCCACCAGCGCCCGGGCCCCAGCACGGTGCTCCCTGTACCCGACTGTGAGGGAAACCCCGTCCAGCTGCAGCCGCAGCACCGGGAACACGGCAGCACGCGGACAAACCAGGGCCAGGCGGGAGGGCACACGGAGGTCTCTGAGCTCAGCGGGCATCTGGCGGTGGCCGCATTGCTAGGTGGGCCAGCAACAAGGGTCAGAGGTGAGATGTTTGAAGGAGCTTAGAGAGTAGGTCAAAACCTAAACAGATCATTTACTACAATGTTTATAGGAAAATGCTTTGTGACTCTGTGGATCCAAAAATCTTTTCTCATTATAAAAAGGTAATGAAATAATTCAGTTTAATAAAACCTCTGAAGTAATGAGAAGATGAATGCTTTTTTCCTAAATATATTCTTCCAGAAATTGACTGGAAGAAATACATTAATAGTTTCTCTATTCTCTTGTGAAATAATGAACATGTCTAGACTAAAACACTCTATTGTGGTGCAATGAGCAAAACTCCATAGAGTCCATCCAGAGAAATGCGCATGGAAAAAGAATGAACTGTCCTGGCAAAGCAGTGTGGGAAAGCGTATTGCAGCATTTTCCATCATAACTTCACCTGGCCTGCAGATCAGCAGAGAAACCTTCAGGCTGCAATGTTATGAACCCTTCACTTTTTCTGTAACACTCACTGCATCACCACAGCTATTCTGCAGAGTCAGTGGAAAGCGCTGACTGAAGAGATGGAGGAGGAAAAGGAGAGAAAAGAAAGAGATAGGATTTACTCATGGCAGAAAATGATAAAACGATTTTTTTTTCCCTCCAGAAAGCTGATCTTTCTTGTGTATCAAAATATTTCCTACTTTCCATAAAAATACATAAAAATGGAAGAGCCACTTCTAAGCTGCTTGTGCCACCCAGAAGCAATGCATGAGAAAAATCAAGATTCAAAAGAAAAAAAAATATAAAGACAAATTTCCAATCTGTACAATATAACATGAAATATAACGCACATGACTAACACAAGGATGCTTCGGGATGAAGTCATTAAAGAGAAAGAAAGGGAAAGAAAAAAAAAAAGGAAAATACTCTAGGAAAGACATTCTCAGAGTTTTAAAAGAAATAAAAATAAAATAAGCTTACTGGTTTCATTCCAAAGTATTCCAAGACAATGTGTCCTCTTCAACTCAGAGGAAAATGCTTATGCTGTGGTTCCACAACATAGTAAATCCACTTTTGGGCTCCAACTATCAGATCTTTATTTCATGAATGCTGGCCACGTGAATTTGAGCCAATCTATTCCTCTTCAGTCTAACATAACAGAAATGTAATTGCATGTTCAAGGCTGATTCAGATCCTATTTGTGCTGCTGGGCAGCCCAGTAATACACATATCTCAAATTAAAAATCATGTCATCAGTAACAGGAGACTGGGCTCCTAACTGGGGGTAAGGGGTAGAGGAATAGACAGAATCAATAGAATCACAGGGATTTTCTGTAGCTGTACCCTTATCTCCTAACCTGCACTTCATGTGTAAGTCTCCTCTTTACCAGCTTATTCCTAGGAAGAAACACAGTGACTGATTTATAGGTAGAAGGACCAATGCAATAAAGGGACCGCAGAAGAGAGAATTAGAAACTCTGATTTGCAATGATTGTTTGCATTCTTGTACTACTGTCTGTTTTTTTACTGAGGTTGCTTTCAGTTCCTCCTCTTACCTATGAATGGGAAGGCACAGAGACATGCAAAGAATAGCAAACACATGGTGTGATGGCACTGTAGCACCAAAATGTCTTAGAATTGCTACAAATTCTGTAACAGGACAGAATTAAATTGGTAAGCTATGGCAGTAAATTAAAAGCTAAAGTCAAATCAAACAAAAAGAAATGCTCATATAGCCCAATAAGGCATTAAGGGGGACAACAGCAGGATAACATTGCTCAGGCACACAGCTCTCAGAAAGGGCAGAGGGAAAGCAGGGCCAGCTAAAGAGCTTGCTTTCCTGATGCTAGCAGGGCCAGCTAAAGAGCTTGCTTTCCTGATGCTGTTCCTACAACATCAAGCAAACAGTAGATAAGCATGACATTTTCATGGCATTTATGGACACACTTAGATATGATGTGTAAAATTTAAAAGACTTAATTCAAAACCCACAGAAACTGAAGAAACTGAGGTTTCTTTTCCAATGCTGCCTCCTCCCCCCCCCTTTTTTTTTTTTTTAAATCCCCTCCAGTGGTGCAGAAGCATGCTCGAGCTGCAAAGGAAGGCTTGCATCTTTGCATTTTTGACAATAGCTTGTTCCATTGGGAGCACAGTAGAGTTGTATCTTAAGAAACAGCACATACAGATTCTCTTCCAGGTCTTCTTTAAGGGCGAAGAAAGTGCCTCGGTTTTAACCTGGGGGCAGCTTTGCTAGTAAAATAGGATTACCTCCAGCAGTCTGAGTGCCTGAACTTACTCTCAGACAGGCAGTACAGCTCCTAGATCATATGTATTTACTCACTTTCAAGGTCATGCAAGCTAAATAGTAAAAACATAAACCTACTGTAATGTGGCCTCAGAAAGCTTCAAGAAAATAGCATCTTTTTTTCTGAACAAGGCTTTTTCCATGACAATTTTCATCATGACGATAGTGAGATAAACTCTCTAGAATTACAATGATAAAAGGGTTTAATTACACCAGTACTTCTTTCTAATATAATTAATGTTAAATGGCCACATAAGGTCACCACACAACTGGAAAGGATGGCATATGCCTTAAGGAAAGTTCCTTACGAAACCACATCCCATATGGGATCAGCCCACATAGGCAGCACCTGAACATTCTTCCAATGGGACACCAAGGTTTTAACATGCGACTTGAGGACGATGTGTAAAGTCTCAGAAATGTTGTCATTGTTTATCAAATCATAAGTTACTGAAAATAATGCAGATAAATGTATTGCAAAACTCTGTAATAATCTGTATGGCACAGAAGATAAGGTATTGAGATTTAGCTCAAAGGGGAAAGCAGGCAAGAAGAAACCGCGTGAAACTGATGCAAGAAGTCCAGAAATATGTAAAAACAGTCATTTGAAATGTATTGTATTGATCTTTAAAGTCATTAAGTCTTTTAAAACTGTTATCTTAAAGTGAATGCTACAACACAAGAAAAGTGTCATGTGCATTAAGATTTCTCTAAGAGGTGAGAAGGTTGGTTATGATAAAACAGGAAAGGCCAAAGAGAAGCTGGTACCAGGCCTTGCAGACAGAACAAGGATAAACAGACACAGCGCGCTCTGATGGGGAGACAAGTAGTTGCACGGCACTGTATTCAAGACAGGGCCTAGCTTAACAAAGTCTAACCTCACCAGGGTTGGTAACATCACGACACATTCAGTGCTAACTGGCTAATAAGTTTGAATCTTTTTTAATCAGGTTACAGCCACAGCCAATTATGCTCATCAGTCATCTTCTTTTAGTGCAGAGAGATAAAAAATGTGCCTTCCAAAAACTCTCAAAGTTCTTTGAAGCTGTATGAGTGGAATTTTCCACTTCTGCTATTTGATCTGGACAAGTGAGGAGTAAGTGAGCTCTACTGAAATACTCAGATATGTCAGATACGAAATCTATTTTTGCCAGAGCTAATACAACCAGTTTCATGTGTATGATTATTGGCTACAAATTATTCCTCTCATTCATCTTCAGATTGAGTTGCCTGTCTGTAAATTAATCTTTCACTTGCAAATGTCAGTACTTAGATTATTTATTCCAATTTGAGAGCTTAATCTGGAGTTAGCGAATGGAAAGAGCACTACTGAGCACCATTAAGAATGTGGAAAAGTGTCTACCATATATTAATTTGATTAAAACACTACTTTGCTATACAATGTTATTAAACGTTAAGTAGCTTTTCATTTGGTGAACCTACCAAACACAAAGCCTGAATTCATCTTCCCCAAAGAAAATTCTGACTCAGGGGCACTGCACAAGATATGAAGTTGCAGAGTCCTCTTCTTTTGTCTTTCTCAGATTGTGAACTGGTAGAAAGAAGAGGAAATTGTTGACAGTCTTTCTGCTAGAGTTGCATAAAGAAGTTGCATAAAGAAGTTGCATAAAGAAAATTATATTTGAATTCTCCAAAAGGCCTAGAAAATTTAATTCTCTAAAACCCTAGAATAAAGCACTGTGGAAAAAAATGATAGGACCTGCAGTAAAATGTTTCATTCTGTTTTTGAGCTTTTAAAAAAGAGGGGGTTTTCCATGATTGCCATTTGAAAAAAAAAATCAAAACATTTAACTTAAGAAATGTCACAGTAACACACTTACAGATAGCTTGGCACTTGCAGAAAAGCCATCACTTGATTTATGACAGTTCCTATCTGAGGATAAGGTGACAACCTTGAGACAACCCGTTATATCCCAGAGACTAGGAAGTTAGCTTAGGCTGACAGACTTAGTCATCTTATTTTGGGCAAGCAAATCCCATTTTGTCTAATATAATCTCCATGTTTAAATGTTCATCTGTTTCCCACACATGCATACCAAAACACAATTTTGGAGGCTGAAATAAAAAATATCATGCTATGATTATTTAATGCACAGTCTTAACAATTATTTTCTACAAAGGCAGCATACATAAGATCCTTTGATACCAATAGTCTTTAATCTCCCTTTCTTAACTGCAGTGAGCAGGCTATCATTGGAATAGTCATTGTATTCCCGTCTCATACATTAATCTAACCAAGGCATTTCTATAGTATCTCTTTTCTTCAGGATTTCCAGGATTGACTGTGCCTTATACATGCACAACTAAGGCAGAGAAGTGTTTGATCACACTATGTTCAAAAGAGGCACGGTTTGTTTGGGTCGGGCTCTTCAATGTCTAGGCAAGTTACTTATGAAATAGCTTTGAAGTACATCTTAGGATTCAAAACGTACACTGCATTACATTATTTTTTTATTTTTACAAATATTTTATAAATATTATATTTTGTAAATATTCTTACGGAAAGAAGTATTTAAGCGAGCCCTGAAGCTACACATACCCTTTCCACCACTGAAACATATGCTGTAGCCCTGGAACACTGTGGTCATTTCACTTTTTGATTAACCCATTTCCCTCTTGCCCTGTAACGTTGAATCATCTGCCTGTTGTTTCATGGCTTGGGATATTACTCTGTTTCCCATCTGTTCAGATAGAGCGCCTTTAACTAGCTGGGGAAAACTAACATTTATGTCATTATATTCATCTGAACTATTTCCTGGGGAGGGGTTTTTGTTTCCTTTTTCCTCCTGGAGTAGACAAGCAGTTAATCAACTCCTCTTGGGTATTTTGGAAAGAGATCCCATAAATATAGGTTGACCTTCTCTCTTTCAACTCTGTTCATCATTCTTAGTCCAGACACTGTGGTGTAAATCCATATAATTGTACTGGAAGAACAATAAACACCTTTTAAGGTTCTATGCTGATTTACACCAGATGAAGGCCCACCCTCCTGAGACTTAATAAAGTATCTGAGTCCTCCCATTGTCGCTCAGTTACGTTTTCTGTGTTTTGGTTTATCCACTTCATCATTCCGCATATATGTGGAATTAGAAAAAAATATATTACTTAACTGCATTACATTCAATACAAGACATCATTTGTCTGAACCAAGAATCTCCCTTCCTAACTCTATAATTTTTTGCAAGGTTTAGATTCACTGCCTTGTCCAGTGAAAAAGTGCTTAGACTCACAGAGATCTTGCAGCTATCCTTCAATGACCTCTACAAAAGTCCAGAACTCTTCCTTTTGCTTCCTCCTAGCTTGCATTCAACTAGAATCTACGGGGAAAGTACAGAAGATGGGTAGGACTTTCATTGTTCACTATAGCTACAGTTTTCCAAAATCCTCACTATTTCCAACACATCACCAGCATGTTTTCTTCAGATATGTTTCAAGTTTAAGTTATAGATGTGGAAGATAAGCTTCTTTAATTTGCATGACTGAAAGGAACAGATATGCCTATCCAATATGGTCTCATCTGCAACAGACCACAGAAGCTGGCCTCATAAGATTTGCCTCAAAGTCATAATTTCCATCTCAGTTATGACATAGTTTTCAAAAACATTTATATTCCTGATTTAAAAAGATAAAGCCACAAAGAAATTAGTCTCATGAGCTTTTTATTCTGTATGATTTTTAACATATCACTTTTGACATGTCTGCCTAAGTCCGTGCCCATAAAACACTAAGTATCACTTGCTTTAAGCACAAATAAAGGTGTCACACACAAACAGAGCTAATATGGTCTAATTTCACAGAGACATCCCAGTATTTCCTATGCACTACAAATATATATACACATATATATACCTCCTAACATGATTTATTTTCAGCTGGAAAAGCCTGAAACCTCCTCCTGTTTTCTTTAGGATTTGTCTGCTTCTGAAAGTTCAAAATACAGATACTAAAACCACATCAATTAAGATTTGTCTGCTTCTGAAAGTTCAAAATACAGATACTAAAACCACGCCAATTAAGGTCTAAAGTAGAATGAAATAGTATCTCACTAGACTTCAAATCTATACAGTGTATTTTTTCCAACAAATCTTTCTACCTTCATCCTTTTCACTAGCGCACACACAGCTGAGCTGAAAGCGCCAGCTTCCTGACTTTTGGATATGGAAGTGCACTCAAAGAGTACTAAGCCATTTTGCAAAAGTGCAGTAAATTCGGCACCATAAGGACATTCAAATGACCAAAAACAAAATACTCTCTGGAGAAATGGGATTCACTTCTACAGGTTTCCTTTGAGGCAAGTGTTCTAAAGACTCTCTTTCTCACCTTACTCATCAGCCAGCACACTGACCACATCCACAGTATAATCCACATTATTATTTACCCAGTATTTAGGGATACAGCCTTTTGCCAGGATGTCATTTAGTTCTTCACTCTGCCACAGATTTTCAGTGTGAATTTAAATTACTCCAGCATTCTTTGTGCCTAAGTTCTTCAGTTTTAAAATGGAAATCATTCCCTTTCTCCTCTTCTAACTAGTAAGAGGCACAGTGTTAAAGCAGTTATCTCAGAAGCTACACAGAGAACAATTTCTACATCCTGGAAAATAAAATGATCTTTTAGCTCTCAGTCTCATTCATTAGTCTGTCATGACTTTGTTAAAATCAGTATTGCAATGAAATAGATACTTCAAGCTTACAAGATAAGTGAATATTTAAAGGCCTCTTCAGTTTTAGAAACAGCTGAAACTTTGTCCTTGGAAGACCTCCTGAAGGCGCAATGATCACTTAATGTTAACAGAAACTCTTTTATAAACCTTTTACAAATCACCAGTTTCAAATGATTTCGCGCTCTTCTACCATCTTCTTGTAACTATCTGAATCTCAAATTTTGTTTCTGACCTAAGCAGACAAAATATGCAAAGACAGCAATCACAGAGTTCAACTTTAGACATCTATGGCTGTGTTCACACAATGTATTTACTTCCAGAAGCAAACCAGAATCAGAATTCTCCCCCACCTCTCCTCACAATCTCAGTCTGTTAATCTTGCTTGTCCCAGAGTTTGTTGTTCTCTCAGTGGTGGCAATCAGTGGAATAATCTGAATATTAACAGAAAAAAAGCATATTCTCTTTTTGGAGAGCTTTTCCCCAGTCATCAAAGGCACTAGTAGTTGCAGAGCAAGTCAAAGAGGAACACATAGCTGGAGAAGATGAGAAGTAAAGAAGGTGGGTAAGACCACACAGCTTTGGTATGGAAGACAACATGTTACAAACCTACTCCCTCCTGTAAGAGCTCTGAACAGTTCTTCAAAAGTTCTGTTAAGGCAATTCATTTCTGAATTAAGTGCCTGCTTCTTCATCCAAAGAGTACAAGAAACTTCCAGTCCAATGAATGAGGCATTTAGGGTTAAGACTGTTAGTTTTAAAACATGCAGTTTTAAAACAGTAGCTTCCTGCTGTGAGAATGGGAGTTCCGTGGCTGAGCAATTTCAAACTGTAGGAGAATTCATTTAGCTCTGGCAAGCTCAGCCTTGGGGGAAAAAAAAAAAAAATCCCAAGTCTCTTTAAGTCTCTATCTTAAGTGCATCTAGGCCTTAATGAGCATCTTCTTGCAGTGTTGTTGTACCAGTGTTGTTGTTGTTATAGAAACTCGTAGATATTTATTGCTAAGTATGACATGCTCGTAGTTTCCCAGCTACAGGATCACTCACTGCAGCTGCTTACTGCTCAGAGTTTATGCTGAAGTAAATTCTCAGTTACTAACAGGTCAGATTAGAAATAAAATCCACTTGTCAATTTTCTGGATTTTCCCACAGCTGTTGATGGCTTAAGTAAAACAAATGAATAATGAAAATCAGTTTTAAATCTTTGCGTGCTGAAGTCTGATCAGCATGTAAAGACTATGTGCTTTATTGCATGAGTCCTGGATCACAACTGCCACCTCCTGCCAACACAGCAGCCTACAGGGATCCCAGCGGATTGATGATAATATACAAGATACTCACTTTTGAAGTCTCCTCACCAACTTCCCCTAATCCTCCAAACTCCCAGTTATCACAGGATCTCTCTTGTTCCTTGGGTAATCAGGGTTTTACTGAAGTTAAGGGTCAACATTTTAGAAATACACAGCTGTGGAGAGTTGACTTTTTCCCCTATCTACATTCCGCAAAGTCAAAGCCATCATCAAATCCAGATTTGGAACAAAGGGCCCATCTGCATAATCTCTCCATTTGTTTCTAGGAGGTAAAAAAAAAAAAAAATGGAAAGGGAAGAGAACAGGTAAAAGTAGTCAGAAATTAATCAAAAGCACAAGATATCCTTGTCATTATGCAAAATCTTCTGGCCATCTCTGAGTAACTTATCTGCAGCCATTTCGGTGATTAAAATGTCTCTGTCCTAGATTTTCACTCATCTATGTACCGAATTGCATATTACTGATTAAAGGAGTCTCTATCACATATGACTTTCTGGTGAGCTTATCTTCATGAAAAAGAAACTTTGTCTGACAATAACCACCACCATGGGAAAACGCTGTAGCACTGACCATTTTGTCTTATTTGCTGGGCCATGCTGAATATTGAAGATCTTTGCTGCCACTGTATACAGTAAGTGGAACAAAAGCATACAAAAAGTATTTTGATTGTGTTCATGCAAATGAAGCCACAAGCCATGTACTTACCAACATGCAAACTGAGGACATTCTTGAAAAATAATCAAATACAGTAATGCTCATATAGCAACAGCTGTGCTCAGAACTGAGGACCTGAAAGGACTGGTAACTTTCAAGCTCTGAGGCAGAAAAACATCCAAGCCTTTGCAAATCAGGAGGAGTTCTTGAAAGACATAACGATTTTCCTGGCATATTAAAGGTAGGGTCATAATTCATGCATCAGGACAAAGACTGTCTTCATGTACATTTGTCCAACACTACTGTAAGGCAACTACAGCAGTATAGACTTAGTTCTCACTTACACATGGTTCAAGTTAAATCCAGAAAAGGGGGAGTCAGTGTAGACTTACAAGGGGCAACTGTATCCCCTACCAACAGCAAGAGACTTCGGGATTCACACGCTTTTAATAAACTGAAGCTGACACTACGGTTTTATTTTCTTTTTATGAGCATCATAATATGGGAGGGAGGGAGATGATGTTGTCAACAAATCATGGTTAATTCTTTTTCTCATTAAGACTTTCCTAAATGAGGCGAGAACAGCTGTTTCAGGGTAAACCAGGAACAAACGTAAGCTGTTCATAAAAAAGCTTTAAAGGGTACATTAGCCACCCTCTCACGGCAGCCCAACTTGTATTACATGATATCAACCTCCATTGAGTGAAATAGCTTAAGGATTCCTTCCTATTCTGCCTACAGGGAATAAATTGCTGTGGAAATGCCAGACATCCACCCTGGTTGAAAGGGGAAGTCCCAGCATGCCCACAGGTAATATTTCAACCTCAGGGGCGCAGTACTGTTGTTTATCCCCTGCCATGCTCCAAGGAGAGTTTGGCTGTTGGTCTACCCTTCTATGGACCCATCAGCTGTGGCCTTGCACAACTCTCCAATCCTTTTATCTTCACTTTAGTATCCTCTCAGTCTCCTACTATCAATTACACAGAGCTGGAAGCTACCACAAGATACTGCATTGGTGAAATTGCCACAGTAAAATCCATTCTCTTCTTATAAGGGAAATCTCTACAAGCAAAGAGCACTCTTTACATATTCACAGTTTCTAGAGGGATAATGGCTTGTGTAATTGGATACCTCAATAGCTTTTATAGATGTTGACAGAAAGATTCTTCCCCTTACAGTAATATATATAATTGAGCACTTCTGGATTCAGCTACAGAAAAATGGATGGGTTCCGACACCCATTTTTCATGATTTGTCTTCACTCCAAAATGTTCCTGTGGCTGAGCCTGGCCCTGTAAGACTGACTGAACTAACATGATGCTGGCCACTACTTGGCAGTTAGGGTAGACCAGGACAAATCACATGAAGCATCTTGCCATTTCACTGCAATTAAAATTTATTAGAACCAGAACCAGTGCTGTATTAATGAATCCAAATCTTTACTACTGTGGTATTGGAACAGACAGCTTCCAGAAGAGGAAATGGGAAGACAGCCATCAACCTCAAGAAGACAGGGGAATAAATAAGTTTTTTGGAGAACCCTAATGAGGACATTGATACTGTGCTGTATCACCAAATGACTTGTCAATAGACAAAAAAGTGAGGACAAGACAAACCAAGGAGGACATTTTGGGACCTTTTCCAACAAATCCCAAGTGTTTCTTTTAATTTTCAAATTAGCTACAAGTGACAAATATCTGCATGGGAAAATGAAATTTTCCTTCCTCTGAAAACATGCCATAAGAATCCCTGCTTAATGACACCTCATTTTAATGTTGTTTTACTGACAATTGGCAAAGGAATAGTGAGAAATGGTGATACACACTGCAGACACAGATGATACAGGTCACAAAGTGCTATACTCTTACAAAGCTGAAGATAGGATAGCTACAGACACCCCACCTACCTTTTGAACTATTCAAACCAATTCATAAAATTTGTTGACCATTTAGTAAACCCTAAGTTATGCAAACGTCTTTAATGCACCTTTTGACATATATGTTTCCATTCTTAGAGCTGGTTCCTCAACCAAAGTTATTCCTCATAAAACTGTCAGGTAAAGGACAGGCAGAGAATCACTATAACAACATATGGTATTAGCAAACATGCACTTTGAGAAGGCTACTGCCACAAAAATATTAACTAGAAAATGGCTAAAATATAAGAAGAAGAAAAAAAAGAGACAACAGCTAATCTATAAATTGTGGTGATAATCATCAGACCTGTGTGCTGACAAATTGCCAATGGGAAAGGGAAGGGACAAATTCCTGAGATGAGTTCTCAAACAGGAAAACCCCACACCTCCTGGGAAAAGTTTTAACTTGGTATCAAACAGTCAGTTTTAAGTACCACAAGTTAGCATGGGTGAGAGGCTGCATCTTGGATGACAGGTCCCAGACATGCAAGGGTTTAAGGATAATCACCAAAAGCTTGAGTTGCACCCCCAGGAGAACAGGAAACTAGAAACTAGAGCAGAAACTAAAGCACCAGCATCATCCCTTTGCAGAAGCTCACCTCGCAGATGGCAGTGTGTTCTGTAATAGTTCTGTAAATTCCTAGTAGATCAGCGTTAATTAGAGTCTGGCCTTGCCATAAGATGGATAGATGGCTGAACTCCATAGGAGTGATTCCTGCTTCCTGCCTATCTGTAGATGAGGAAAGGCACTACTGCTTCCTTAACACTGTTCCTCCAGATTGCAGATTTTAAAGATATCCAAGGCTGCAGAAACTTCATCATGGACAGAAGTATGCTTATGACACCAGGAGGCTGAGAACTCCCACCATCAGCCTGAACTAGACTACACTAATTCCTTTTTGGTAAATCACCATAAGCATTATCTACTATTTTTATTTTTTTTTTAATCCATGGCCACATGCCACATACTTTATCATGCAATATGAGGACAACAGAAAGGCAAGAGCCACGTCTTATGGACACTTGACTTACATCTCTACTAATGAAATTCAACAGTACTTTCTCTTCTCAGTTCTGTTCCGTATCCTACCTGCATCCTTGCTTTGTCTAGGGCAGGCCCATCCGTGCACCAGTCCCTCCTTCTATGTCCTGACTGTAACACGTGAACTCCTGGTGGAAAGCCCGTAAAGGAGACAAGACACTGCAGCAAGTACCTTCTCTGAAGGACGAGAGTGGCAGCAAGGCAAAGCACCCCTCAACTTGCGTGTCTACACAGACACAGCCATTGACACAGGCCTCCTTTCCTTCACTACTACTTTTTCACAATTAAAAGTTGCTTTGTTTTTATAGGATGTATTATATGATTTCCCCAGTTGCATACTGGAGCCCTGTAGAATGGCAATATGAACAGATTTAGGAACAAATCCAGACCCAGGCACCAAATGCACACACCAACATACTCCACAACTCAGGAAGTGCTAAGCTGCATCCAGTCTGTGCAGTTAGAAACAGAATCAGTCCCGTGCCCTCCAAGATGCTAAGTAAGCTTCCATCGCCAACAAGGATGAATCACACCCCCAGCTCTGCACAATCTACAATCATCTCTGAGCCAAAAAGCATCATTGCTGCCTTATCCATATCAGATCACAGGAAGTTTAATCTCAGCTAAAGCCCTATCCTGTCACAAAATAATGGCTAAATTCAACTCTGGGCATATCCACTTGATTTAATACAATTGTGATACCAGAATTTTATTCAAGACAAACACTAAGAGTGAAGAAACTTTATTTAATGGAAAGATTTAAAAAAAAAATACCCAAATGTCAATTTAACAACACTGCAATCAAAAGCCTTCCACAGGAAACCACTCTAGAAAAGCTCAGTGGTTCCCTAACTATAATGTACATTCGAACAAATTAAACTTTTTCATTATTTATTACCTTTGCAGATTGCATGGAAACCATGCACTTCAGGTACCAAACTGACATGAGCATCAAACCATGAACGAAAGAACAATGAAATAAGAAGGGAAATTAGTCCCTCACTATGGGTGTGATGCAAAAATCAGTTCACTAGTGTAGAAACTCACTTCCAACAAAGAAGGAATTGGATCTTCACAGTCTACCAACATGAAGTGCATTCAACCCTTTACTGGCCATCCAAATTAATATGGAGCAGTGAAGTAGTTGAGCCCTGGACACGTTTACCACTGCTCCAGGGATGGCTGACTCCAGCAGAGGGATGAAGTAGACGGTTGTGGTGACATTTCTTAAATTTCTGCAGCAAGATTTGCTTGTGTTGCCAGTCATCACCATGAATCACTCTAACCTCTTCAGAAGAGGTGCCCACGTTAATTTCTCTCAAAATGTCACTACTTGTTCTTTCTTCCTGTTGCCCTCCAATACAAAACAAATTACCTTAAAGATGGACAGAGTTGCTCTGTACATATGCAAAATACCATGGAACCAAACAGCTTCAAGGGAATGCATCCAGGAGAAAAAAAAAAGTCTTTACACTTAGTCTATCAAAATACATTTAACCAAAAGAAAATATGCGTCTTCAAATGAAAGCGCAAGTACTCTTCAGAGAATACGGACACACAGACAAAAATAAAAAATAAAAAAAAGAGAGAGAGAGAGAGAGAGAGAGATGCTCTGAGCACTTTGTTGAGTCTTTATCCCAGCATTTCTCTGACAGAGCTACCATGCAAATCAAAATTTATCCACAGAATTTCGTTTTCCATTCTGTGCCTTGGGATTACATTACATTCCTGGGATCACAAGACTCATGGCCACATCAGTAGCAAATGATTGAGATAATTAGGTAACATGCAGACAAAGTAAGAGTTTTTTTGCAGTATTGCATCTATTTTTTTAATTAAAAACTTCTAAAATGGTAACCAGTGACTCCTCTATGATATCTTTTCAAATAACAATGTACCTTCACTCTATAGTCAAAAATATTCAGTAAAAAATAATACGATGGGTTTAATTTTAAATATATCATTTTAGATGTAAGCAGAGATACATTTTTATTTTTTAGTAACTAAGAACTGTTGCAAGTTTTTTAAGACAGGCAGGAATGA
Organism: Tinamus guttatus; assembly: GCF_059628265.1. Taxonomy (NCBI): domain Eukaryota; kingdom Metazoa; phylum Chordata; class Aves; order Tinamiformes; family Tinamidae; genus Tinamus; species Tinamus guttatus. Next base: position 1,629,166 of record NW_028288822.1, on the reverse strand, counting down.
AGTATCAAAGGCAGCTTTGCTGTATATTATTGCCATCTAGTGGCCTTAGCATTAAGAATGTGACCTGACTACCTGTATAACGGGTAACATTAGAGCACTAGCTATATATTTTTAAAATATTTTCTTATTTTTATAGCAGAATGTTAAAGATGATTTAAGTTCACAACTCTTGTTACTTCGAAGTAAAGATGAAATTAAAGTTTATATGGTGTGATAATCATATCACTGAAATCTATAGACTTGCATAACTTTAGTATCTATAAGCTATCCGCAGGAGAATGAAAAGCTCTTTTCTGAGGACTTTTTTTTTGGGTGGGACAATACAAATTTACGTACACGTAACTTACATTCGAGTGATATCATTAAAACATAATTAACAGATGCACACTTAATTACTTGCCTGTCATATTTTCATTAAGTGAGTTTCAATGACTTGTACAAATGCAGTCACACCAGTCATTGCTGCTTCCTTCAGCTAATTAAGATAGGCCTTCAGTGAGGACTTGATTATGAAAAGCTTCTGACAATGAAAGAGATTTAAGAACTGTAAGGGCAAGATGTGCCACAATATTGTTACGGGTGGATACGCCTGTGCAGCAAAGGAGAGGTCACGTTCACTCTGTGAAACCCCATGGTGGCACAGCTGGCTTGCTTTGAGTAACTGCTAATTTACCCAATTCAGGTATCTCTGTCTCACAATTTACAGAGTCGTTCTAAATAAACCAGGATTTGAAGGAGGCCAACATTTTAGCAGCAGCTCTATAATAAAAGGTAGATCTTGGGAGAGTGGGTAAAATCTGAGAAGCAGCCTGATAACCTATAAGAGCAACATATATAATAGCCATAGCATAATACCACAGCACAGACCATCTTCATTGCTTTTATGCTCTAGACTTCTGGGAGGTATTACACCGTACTGTATATGGCTGAAACTAATTTACAAGCCTGTGGCAAGGGCCAACATTGAGTAAGCCTATATCAGGCATAGTATTCCTAAAAGGGAACCTCATAAAGGTATATTGGAAAAAAAAAAAAAAGAGAGGGGAAAAAAAAAGATTTGTTCAGCATATTACAAAGCCCATTCTCTAAGGAGGTCATTGAAGTCAAATAAATTTCGTAGGTCTTTCCTATGCAATAATTTAGGTGCAGTTAATATGCCCCAGAATACCAATAACAGCTACATGTAAAGGTCATTTATTAACATTTTATCAATGGGATCTTTATGAGATGCAGGTTCCTTCAAGATCCACCCCATGCTAACAATTCAGAACATCAATACTGTGGAGAAACCCACCTCAGTGCAGTCATCCATTTCAGGCAGCTGACTAAGCAATACAAAGTTAGCAAAAGTCTTTGGGAGATCCTCAACCTTCTGTCTCCATCTCAAGCCAAAACTAACTTTAGACTTGCTGGGAAGAAGGAAAAGGCTGCCTTCCCCCAACCACAAGAGGTTTTCATATGAACTATGATAGCATCATGTTTCTTCTGACTAGCAACTCAATACAGCTTAATGGCCATTTTTTCTCTGCCTGGGGTTCATTTTTGTTCTGTGGGCCGTGAATCATGACAGAGCTGCCTAATACTTTGTTTTACAGGATTCAAGCAGATCAAAAACTCACTTAAACTATATAGTAGATTAATTGACTCTATACCTTGTATCTAACACAAATTTTACTACTTCTTCAGCTGGGGTAATATTAAGACAACATTGAGAACACAAGAGAAAAATATTTCCACACAACTGAACAAAGAAAAGTCAAACTCACTCACAGAGAAGTCTTCACGCACAGCAGTACAGCGTGAAAGGTTTCATATCATCAGCTGTTGAGTGCTCATTTTTCCAGGCTTAGATAGATCCGGATTGGGAAATTCTGCCAGCCCCACCATTTCAGATAACCAAGTGAACAAAATCACATGGATTGTAAAAGAGAAATACAGTAATCTATGTGGTCATCCAAGTAGACAAAACATTTGGGGGGGGGGGGGGGGGGAAACACACACACCCCCAAGATTTGGCCTGGAAATCTTTACTGTCACTCTTTTATGGTAATTATTAGAGACTTTTTTAATGTCATTTATGGTGTTAAAACAGTTTTCTCAGAGGATTCAGGAATTCTACTTCTAAAATATATTAAAGTAATAGTTTTCAGTTATATGCAACATTCTGCTTATAAAAGCATTAGCCTCCTGCTCCCTCCCACCCAAATAATTTCCAGTTAATACGACGTCTCGCTTCCTCCAAACTACAATCATTCTCCACCCCCTCTTACCACACATTAGGAGCCAGATACAGACATCAAATATGGGGCATAATGGGCTTTAAATGAAGACCTCCCAGCTGTCCCCTGACAGTTTGATTGCCTAATGATGATCTTTGCATGACTTGTTCACATCATGGAAAATCCTGTAACTCTACAACGGACACACTATGGACTGTAGAAAAAAATAAAGGAAAAAGTCTTATGCTGTAATTGGAGGGCAAGGTGGGGCCGTTGCTTATTTGCATATATGGTTTTCTTCAGATTGCTCTGATGTTTCCTAAAGGAATGATATTTTAGTTCTTAATAGTCATTCTTGCCTTCCTTCTAAAAGGAAAAGGGATAGTTCACTTTGAAAGCAGGGATTTATACTGCAGAGTCTTCATTTAAACCTTATGTAAAGAAATAAAATCTTTATGTCCACACATATTTGAGCTCCTACCTTCATGCATTTATAGAGTGTTACATTTCCCAGCTTTCCCATATTTAATGTTTTACAGCTTGCTCTCCAGATTCAGGTAGTAAAAGGCTTGAAGGCCAGAAAGTAGAAGGCAGGCTGCAGCTCAGTATTTTAATTAGACATGGACCAACGCAGAAAGGTCCAATCTGTTCAAGTAAACAGATTTACCATCAAAATCTCCCACTAGAATAGAGGTAACCTGATCTATGACAGTTACCAAAATATTTTAGTTTAGAAGGTTTAAATCCTGAAAATGAATCCATTATGGGCCAGTTGTTGTCTAATCAGCATTTAGGAATACCACCAAAAGAGAAGAAAAAAGAAAAGAATCATAAGCTAAATTGAAAAAGATGAAAAGGTGATAGTAGGGAGAGAGAGAGAGAGAGAAAAAAAAAAAAAAAAAAAAAAAAAACCACACACACGCCTTTTTCCCTAGGCTTCATTCCCATCCCCTCAGCTCCGCATCTCGATCAGGAGCCTTGTGGCATGTTCTGCATGTGGCAGCTTAGTTGCATGGGTATTTATACCTGACAAGCATTTGCCCATGTGTTAGCAAAAAGGAGAACCTTTTTCAGAAGACAGCATTGTCAAAAAGAAGTTATAAGCAATATGGCTCTGTGAAGTTTGAACAATTCTTCAGATCGTCCCACCTTGCATTTTGCATTCCCTTCACCTCTTTCCCTCCCTCACATCCCCTCATTCACACTAAGTTTCCTCAGAGGGATACTGAAAAGGGGGAACTATCAGCTTTGGGGATGATGTTAAGTGAACACTTTTCTAAGAGTGAGTTTGACTTTTCTGCGTTCAGTTGTGTGGAAATATTTTTCTGTTGTGTTCTTAATTGCTTTGCAGGTCCCCTAGCCCACCAGGATGCACTTTTGAAGAACAGCAGGGAAGGTGGGTGCCGCAGCGTGGGTCTTGTCCCTCTGCTCACATCTCAAAGTGGGTTAAGCAGGAACTGACAGAAGCTGCCAATTGCTTTGGCAGGCTTACGGCTGGCCCACAGCCTGCAGGCTACTCCTTAAAATGCTCTGCTGAAGACTTTTCCTTTAGTTGTTCCATGTAGATCACGCTTTCCAAACCTCTCATGCCTGTTGCTATCCTCCTAGTTCTCTGTTTTTGTTCCTTATTTTTTTCTTTGTATTTTTTAAAACTGTACCACTAAATATGGTGCCCCAAATGTGGGCATAACACTGCTGCTAAAGCCTCATAAGTGCCCATTCAACCATGGCAGTTACTGTTCAGAAGTCTTGCAAATACAAAGTTCTTCCTTTGCAAGAGCATTACAATATTGACTAATACTTAGTCTGCAGTCTTCTGACTCCTACATATTTCTGTCCTACTCCTTGCCAGAAAGTTACACATGCTTATGCAGCAGGTTTATGCATTAAACTACATTTTTTATGCAAATTCCTCAAACTTATATAGCAAGCCAGGTATAGAGCTGGGACAAAAACTGAGACAGCAGAGAATCTAGGTCTGACTGCAAACAGTGGCGCTCTCTCAGCTCCAGGTCAGCTGCACTTCACTGTGGTCCTGAGCTTTCGACATCCCAGACTGTGGGATCCTTAGAGAGCAGAATCCTGCATGCCCTAACCATTCACTCAGGTCTCCTTTCCAATGGCAATCACAGATCTGGCTCACTGGGAGGAGTCCCAGCGTGCATCCAGTGCATCCAGGACAGAGACCTGTTTTCATCCTGAGGCGGGGGTGGAGGAGGGGGTGTTCCATAGGCCCCCAAATTAGACATTACCAGTCAGGATATCCATTAAGGTTATCAATAGAATCAGCCAAGACTTCCACTTTATAACACAGTAACCTATTTTAGTAAAAAGTGCTTCTCCATACAACACAAGCAGTCAAAATAGCTGACTGGAGCACCAACACACAGAGTAAAATATTCTTCTCTCTCTCTCTCTTGTTACAATCCTTATGTAATTATTTCCTCCAATATTAGGCTCTCAAGCGTCTCTTCTTGACCTTTCAATTGGTTCCACATTAAAGAAGTGAATAATAATAATAATAAAAAAATCACAGGTTAAATAAGCTATCTTTCCTTTGGTTGGGTACTTTCCAGCAAGAATCCCATACCCTGCTCCTAGGCCTAGGTTCTGATGGACTGAATTACATCTTATTCCCATTTAGGAAAATTCATCTTATTTCAGGAGAATAGTGGGATTTATCTTGTATGGACTTACTCTTAAGTCCTGAGTAACTATATCAACTTCTTTGCCTTCTCCCTGATTTCAAGAGAAATTCTTCATAGGGACTTTTGATCAAGCTAACTCCTGAAAGAAGTCTTTCAGGATTACAAGTCTGTCCCATACCATACTGTGAAAAGAACATATAGAGAAGCATAGATCTGCTTTTGGTGCAGGCTTGTGACAACTAGCTTTACATATCCTTTGCACTTCTTTTGCAAGGTTGAGAAAATAATTTTTCATGTAAATATCACAGGTTTGGAAGCGACAACTTACCACAGCTTGAGGCAGTTCAATAGTCGATTTGAGCAGACTGATGGAGTGTAACATGGACTATAATTAGAAAGTTTCCTGTGGTGGAAACTGAAACTCAGATTGGTTTTTGTACCCTGGATTATTATAGAGATTCAAGAAGCCATTGAACCCATGGAAATGCTGCCTCAGAAGTAGAGTGAGGAGATGAGATCTGGCACTGTCCACAAGAAGCCGTGAGCAGATTGTGCTTTAGTGCTGCTTCTGCTGACGGGGAAAGCATCGCGTGCTTTCCCCGTGCCAGGGCTGAGAAGCAAAACCACTCGCTCTGAAAGCACAGATGCCCTCGGGAGCCTGATGGAAAATCTCCCCCTCAAATCAATCCCTGTAAGTTTCCAAAGAGCCCCAAACTTCAATGGCCTGTCAGAAATTATACCTAGCTAGGACTAAGTTTTTTTCTAGAAAAAAATGCAGAGCGCCAGCTGTATGTCTTTGGCAATAATCAGCAAAAACAAACACAGCAATAGCCTGCCTTTTTAATGGAATATTTACATTAATATTTTCGCTGCTATTCTTTTCTTAAAGTTCAATTTGCAGCAGTGTCTCAGTCTCAGCTTACAAAAAAATAAAACCTAAATCTGTATCATGTGATACACTAAGCCCTCTCACATGAATCCTCTCTCTACATGACAAGCTGTCTGAGATATACTGCTATATATATACACACACACATAACAAGAACTGTGGGAAACTGGGATGCAGAGAATTGCTTGTTTAGTATACAAACTTGGACACAGTGGCTTTATTCAGCAGAGGTTTTACTCAGACAAACATACCCTCAACTCACCACGCAGGCTTACATGTATTCTTCTGAGTAAGCTTCCACAACTGTGCCACAATTACAACAGGCAACTGCACATGTGCTGATTAACCAGAACAAACATTTCACAGAATGTAGCTACTGTGTGCCGCTGAGACCTAGATTCTTATAATCAAGAAATGCTAATCCTGCAAAGCCAGAAAGAAAATTTACCTTTGCAAGCTATTAGTTCATCAGTGCATGTGCCAGTCCTGTCTATAAAGCCAGAACATAGTTTGCCATGCTCCAAGTCATCTCTAGGTACAGAGAGGCCTATGTAGTGTTGAGATCAAATATAACAATAAACTACAATAAAAAGAAGTAGTTGCCAGGAAATTCTGCCTAAAATTACATCTTGATTTAAAAAAAAAAAAAAAAAAAAAAAAAGTTTCTCCAGTACCTTTACTCATAGGCTCCCGATTTAGCAAGAAACAAACATGTTCAGAGATCAGAATATGAAGAAAGTTGCCAAAACCTTTACACTCTGAATAGCAAATGGCTATACTAAAACCTCCTGCCTACCTCACTATATGCTCACAATATACAGGAATCTAAGAAGATACTTAGATACTGTCAAGAAGTTGAGGGCCAATATCTACTCTCAATGATTTCCAAGCATCCACATAGCAGCTACTCTGACAGAATGAAAAGGTTTGGGCCCAATCTTTAAAGAGAACTCAAACACCTATTTGCTGTTGAGCTTTCAGGACAGGAACCCTTCAGAGAGGATGGACCCATGTGGAAATATTTGCCACTGAAGCAAAATGTATAGGTAGGTTTGGTCCAAACCCAGTAGAGCTGCTGAGCAAATGGACAATGGCATAGTAAAAACAGAACCCCCAGACTGCACAGTATAACAGCTATCTTGAAATGGGAAACTGGGAATACATACATAAAGGATGGTGAGATCACAGCGAAACAGAGTGAAGATTATTGTTCCTACATAATCATTGTTTTCCTTTGATTCTTGAGAAAAGCAGGCCTTCCACTCACAGGTTCTACAGGTTGGTTCATAATCCCTGGAGAAGAGTTATCATTTTCTATTAAACACTTTTTCATACTGGAGGTCTTATTGCTTTTGTTCTACTAATGTCTTACTAGAGACGGGGAACGTAGTATGCAGCCAAGTATCCGTTATTTGCTTTGGACAGTCAGTTTTGCAGCTGAGCCCATAAGGTTTCTCCATATAATTATAAGGCACGTCTAAATTCTTCGATGGTGGGTAGACAATTACATATGTCGAAGCTCTCCTTCCAGATAATAACAAGACTGCATGGATAGCAAACTTCTTACATGAACCCTCAACATTACATAGCCAACATCATATCAATTCCTCAGCTAAAATATCCTGCTGGGGAGCACACATGGAAATTACCTTACAGGAATAAAAGAGCTATTCAGCAGTGCAGCTATTAACACTAGCTGGCATTAAAAAAAAAAAAAAAAAACTTGCTTCGACATATGCTTCAGGTCACAGAAACATACACAATGACACAATAAAACCTCCCAAATTACTATTTTCCTGCTCATCTGATTTCAAGTGAAATGTATTTTGATTCTGATTAGAATTAACGATAATATTCAAACAGTTTGAGCCTTTCCTTTCCAAAAGGGGTGGAGGGGGAAGTGAAATGAATACCAAAAAAACTGTTATTGTGAAATATCTTTTTCACCTTTATTTCCCACATGGTCATGAAAGAAAACACATTAGTTATGTTCTCACTACATAATCATATATGCTTAAAATTAAAATATATTATAGAAATTAATTTTAGTATTTACGTTAAGGAAAGTTGCCAAAGTCAAAAGGACTGAAATTAAGCTGAAGTGAACGAATATGGCACGAGGAGAGTGACTGTGTCGTCCACAGAGAACTTAAGCTTTGACTTAGAATTGCTCCCAAGAGCCCCAGGAGAACATGGTCTCCCTGCCGCACTATTATTTTCCAGGCTTTGGGTGAAGATCACCCAAGTTTTTAAATTTGAAACCCATCCAACTCTGCTTGCATCCGTAGAATTATTTCTGATTAACAGTAGAATAAAGCATTTATTATCAGCTCTATGCTAACATACAAATCAGCCACAAGAAAATCACATAGCTTTTGGTCACTAGTAACCTCTCATAGAATCATGCTGGAATCTATCATGGCTGCATACGTTATTCAGGTCTAAAGCCAACATATAATCATAGAATCATAGAATGCTTAAGGCTGGAAGGGACCTCTAGAGGTCATCTAGTCCAACCCCCCTGCACACGCAGGGTCACCTAGAGCACGTGGCACAGGACTGCGTCCAAGCAGGTTTTGAAGATCTCCAGAGAAGGAGACTCCACAACCTCTCTGGGCAGCCTGTTCCAGTGCTCTGTCACCCTCACTGTTAAGAAATTTTTCCTTAAGTTCCTGTGGAACTTTTGGTATTTCAGTTTGTGGCCATTTCCTCTAGTTCTGTCAGTGGTCACCAGTGAAAAGAGGCCAGCACCATCCTCCTCACTGCGTCCCTTGAGGTACTTATAGACACTGATCAGGTCCCCTCTCAGCCTTCTCTTCTCCAGGCTGAACAGGCCCAGCTCCCTCAGCCTCTCCTCATAGGGCAGATGTTCCAGGCCCCTGATCATCCTTGTGGCACTGCGCTGGACTCTCTCCAGCAGCTCCACATCCCTCTTGTACTGTGGAGCCCAGAACTGGACACAATACTCCAGATGTGGCCTCACCAGGGCTGAGTAGAGGGGCAGGATCACCTCCCTCGACCTGCTGGAGACGCTCTTCTTAATGCACCCCAGGATCCCATTGGCTTTCTTGGCCACGAGGGCACACTGCTGCCTCTGGTCAACTTGTCGTCCACCATGACACATCCAGGTCTTTCTCTGCAGAGCTGCTCTCCAGAAGGTCAGTCCCCATCCTGTCCTGGTGTCTGGGGTTATTTCTCCCCAGGTGCAGTACCTTGCACTTGGCCTTGTTGAATTTCATGATGTTTCTCACTTTTTTGAAGAGTGGCATGACATTGGCTTTCTTCCAGTCCTGTGGTACCTCCCCCGTTCTCCAGGATCTTTCAAAGATGATGGAGAGCTATGACCTCTGCCAGCTCATGCAGCACTCTGGGGTGCATCCCATCAGGGCCCATAGACTTGTGGGTATTGAATTTCCTTAGGTGCTCTCTGACCCAATCTTCCTCTACCCAGGGTGAGTCTTCCTCTCTCCAGGCTTCTTCTCTTGTCCCTAGGGCCTGGGGCTCTAAAGGGCTGCCCTTGGTAAACACCGAAGCAAAGAAGGCATTCAGCAACTCTGCTTTTTCTGTGTTATTTGGAACCAGGGTGCCCATCTCATTCGCCAGCGGACCCACGTTTTCCCTGATCTTCCTTTTGCTGTTAATATATTTGAAGAAGTTTTTCTTGTTATTTTTAACGCCTCTTGCCAGACTGTGTTCCAACCACGCCTTAGCTTTCCTTGTCGCATCTCTGCATTCCCTGACTACGTTCCTGTATTTCTCCCAGGGGGCCTGTCCGTTTTTCCACATTCTGTATACCGCCGCCTTCTGCTTGAGCATTGCCACAAGCTCTTTGCTCATCCACGCAGGTCTCCTGCCCCCTCTGCCTGACTTCTTACACACAGGGATGCCCTGTTGCTGGACGTGGAGGAAGTGCTGCTTGAAAACTAACCAGCTCTCTTGGGCCCCCCTTCCTTCTAGAGCTCTAGCCCATGGGATTCTTCCAAGGAGGTCTCTGAAGAGGCTAAAGTTGGCCCTCCTGAAGTCCATGTTTGCAAGGCTACTTACAGCCCTGCCACCTCCTCGTTGGATCCTGAACTCCACCAACTCATGGTCACTGCAGCCGAGGCTACCCGCCACCTTCACATCTCCTACAAGCCCCTCCCTATTTGATAGCACGAGGTCCAGTAGCCCACCTCTCCTCGTCGGCTCCTCCACAGCCTGCGTCAAAAAGTTATCGTTGACGCTCTGCAGGAACCTCCAGGACTGTTTGTGCCTGGCTGTGTTGTCCTTCCAGGTGATGTCAGGGTAGTTCAAGTCCCCCATGAGAACCAGGGGCTGTGACTGTGAGGCAACATCCAGCTGACTACAGAAGGCCTTATATCAACCTCCTTGTCCTGGTCAGGTGGCCTGTAGCAGACACCCACCACAGTGTCTCCCATGTTAGCCTGCCCTTTAACCCTTACCCACAAGCTCTCAGCTCGCTCATAATCCACCCCCAGGTTGAGCTCCATGCATTCCAGTTGCTCTCTCACATAAAGAGCAATTCCACCACCTCACCTTCCCAGCCTGTCCTTCCTAAAGAGCACACAGCCTTCCATGGCAGCGCTCCAGTCGTGTGAGCTATCCCATCATGTCTGTGATTCCAATGAGATCATGACGCTGGGACCGCACACAGATCTCCAGTTCGTCCTGCTTATTCCCCATGCTTCGCACATTGGTGTACAGGCATTTCAGGGAAGTAACCGAGCCCGCAGGTCTCCCAGGAGGGGTGAAAGAGGACCCTCCGTGATCATTTCCTACCCTCACTTCCCCACTAGCATACTCCTGCTGGACACCATCTGACCTAGGCTGCGCGGTACTGTTCGCTGTGTCTGTGTGACACTCCCCTTCCCCCTTCTTGCCTAGTTTAAAGCCTTCCTAACCAGGTTGGCCAGCCTTTTGGCATACTGAGATAAACATCATATTTAACCTATATTGATATTATATCACCTCAAACAGCTACTAAGTATAAAGCCTGCTATTTTGTGAATTGCAAATTTGTAGTCTTAAAACCTATTTCACAAAACTGTGAAAAATCACAGTGACATTTGCCAAACAATGGCAAGCTTGATTTAGTATTTACATTTTAAAGAATATAGCAGCTCAGGCTCAGAGGCATTCTGGAAAACAACCATTGGTCTAAAGGCTTGAGTCATTTTCTGTAATGCAGAAGGGGGTTTGGATGTACTTTTAATAGTGCTTCTTAAAATGTTCCTTTATTCAGGAAGGCAAATCATGTTAGTATTTGCAAGTGATTCACTTTACTGAATAAGTATTTTTGTATGAAATATTATCCAGTTGTGCAGGTACTGTGATAGAAGTTAACAGACATTGACCTAAATGCATTACTTGTATGTTTTAGGCAGAATCCTTATCTGATATGTATTGTACTTCTGAACTTCTGTTGCAAGCCTGTATAAGGACCAGTAAAGCTAGCATGTAGTCACAGTAAAACCTCATGCTTCTAATACTAGGTTACATCTTTCTCTCTCTGTGTATATCTACCTATCAACCTATAACTTCAAACCTAAGGCATGTTGCCCCCTTGAATTTAAAACAACTTAAAAAAGCACAGCAATTGTCAGTAGGCTTGAATTTGCTCTGCAGTGATAACAACTCCAGTAAGAAATATTGAAGGATCTGAAAAATAAAAAAGAATGAAAAACACTTACAGAAACAGACACTGGGCAGGACTAGCTGCTCAGTACTTCAGAAGGGTAACCCCTAACCTTTTAAAAAGATGTTCAACAACCACCAAGCTCCACTAGATAATCTAAATCTCATTTTTATGTCCCTTTAGTTCAGATGCATGGAGAAAGACAGGAATCTGCTCTGCGAAGCACAGTTCAAATCCCAGATGGAAGCACGTAGAGCCACTGTCTGAGAAGGGTAGGCAGAGCAAGCCAATTTAATATCTTTCAAAATGTACACGTGTTTGGCAATCAGATTATACATTAACATTTTCAGGTGCAATTTGTTTTGCTTTGCAGATACCTTGGTAACTCCAGTAAAACCTCTGGGAGGAGGACTTGGAGCCGACCACATCGGAGAGCAGGAAGCCGAGCTGTGAGAGCCAGCCTGCCTCACCAAGCTCATCCCATGGGAACGTGCTCAGCAGCACAGCACACGACGGGAACTCTTTTGGCCAAAACTCTGTGCCACTTTAACTGCACAGATATAATGTGAAGCTGTTCACTGTTTCTCCGTGAGAAATACCGCCTTCACTCCAGATGCTTGCATTTGGAATGAACAGAAGTGATAGTCTGCAAATGTTCTCACTTGACAAACGCTCATTTTGTGAGCGGATAGAGCAGGTCAAGATGTTGCTCCTGACAAATGTTTGATATTACCCACTGAGCTGCTCTTTCTCAAGCCACATTAGCCGAGCAGTGAAAAGTATCTTCTACACTGCTACAAAATGTGAAGTCTTACAACTGCCACAGTCTTAAGATTAAGCAAGTCAAAATCCAGCTTGCATCAAACAAATCAGGTTTTCAAACTAGTTGCAAAACTACCACTCCTCAAAGATTTGATCTAGTAAATGTACTAGATCTAGTTAGCCTGCTAGTTTGCAAATATATAAATTCATGTATTTATTCAAAAGGATAAAACTCCTTGGCAAAATGTAGCTTTTAAGCTTTAGAGCTTAAAAGGTGCTTTTATGCAAGAATCTAACTTTCAGAGCACTTACGATGCGGGAGACCCAAGCTCATTCTCTTTTACATCTGCCACCACCTAGGAGAACAATCTAACCACCAGACTTTGGAAAGGGCATTCTTCAGCCTTTCTGTTGAACTGCTGCCATGTTTTCCAGTAAGTTATGAGAGACTCATTGGTCCAGAAAAATCATACACGAGACCATGTTTCTAAAGTCTAATAGTTATGTCACTTACTAAGAAACGGGCAGCCTGGGTTCTAGTTCCAAGACTTTGTCTGTATTTCACATCACCGCATAAAATACATAAACACTGCATAATTCCTTCCAGCACTTGTGCTTTAAAATAATGAGCTCTGTTCAGTTCAGTGAAGAGGGGGAAAAAAAAAAAGATATTTTCAGAAATATTTGACAGAATACGGATCTACTCAAGTCACTAAACACCCTTCTGAGCAAGGTGCCTAAATCTCAGAGGGTCACTGGATAGGATTGGATACTTGTCTTCAGTGTCTTTCCATTAACTACCTCTAGACATCTCCTTGCCCAAAATGCTTGCCCTTTTGAGACACAAAACAGATAGCAATTTAAGATCTCTAAATCATTAACTCTTGCCAAGCTTAGCTGTACTGACCAGCAGATTCAAGACTTATGGGAAGGAACACATAAATCAACAGATGAACAAGGACTTTAACTTCCAGGGAAACAGGCTACGTACTTGATAAAGACATTAAGCTAGGTGGAGGATGAGGGAATATGAATTAAGCACATACCTGGACATTTCAAAAGACTAGACTTGTCCAGTATTTATACTGTAACCCTCCAGCCCACGCTCAAACTGTCAGCCCAACAGCTGGGGCTCTGCAGAGACAGAGACCACGTCTACGTTAGAAAACTAAACACGGCCAGGGAATGGGCCCAAGACCTAACATATTATTGTCCAAGCTGTTAAAATGTTAGCAGTGGTACATGACACAGCTTTGTTCCGGGCACTCAACAAGACACTGCTCAGGCACCGGCACGGCATCAGCGCGAACAAGGAGCAATTCCCGACGGCTCTTTGGAAGCAGCCACCCTGCTCTGTGAGGGGAACTCAGCAGTCCTGATGAAAGCCAGGCTGGGGCACTTGGCTTCAGAACCAGAAACAATCCCCAAGCCTTTATATTCACTACACAGAAGTAGCCAGAGAAACTGAGACGACATCACGTGCTAATGTTGACCCAATTTCTCTCTCATGTCGTGTGGACGGATAAGCCGGGGCACAAGCAGAGCCCAGTCCACCACTGAAGCTCTCTGGCTCTTCCTAAGCAAGGAGCAAGCGGTGTCCTGCGTCACCGCACGGACAGAAAGCGGGTGCCTTCCAGGAACACTATGTTCGCGGGCCTCCAGCTCACGTGCTCATGCCGAATCGCACATTTCGTGCACCACTCTTCCACAATGATCTCATGTTTTTCCATAATACAGGAGCTGCTAAATCCATTTTTAATCCGTCTGTGAAAAAGTGAGATTCAAAAAATTCTCAGATGACATTAATAGAGTCCTATAAAGAGCAATTTCTATCACAATTGGGAGTTGAGACTCAGTTGATGTTCAACAGCTTCAGCCACAAGTTGCATGACAACAGTATTAACAGGAGTTAATCAGAGCTCCTTAGGCTGGACTAAAACCTTCTTTTCCATATTTTACATAGTGTACAGAATAAGTAACACTTACAGATATGCGTAAATGCATCAATACATGTGAGTGCAATAGATGTGTCTGTATCTATTCCAGTATTACATTTCTTAACCACATTCTGAACTTAAATATGCAAGTATTTATACATGTTTGTTTAGATATATGCCCACATACACAAAATATAGACAAAATATAATAAGTACTTGTTGGACAGCAGTTCATGGCAAAGGCCCTTAAATATTTAAGCAGAGATATTCTTAAGGATGAAACTGGAAAAATGATCTGCTGGAAGAGAACCTATGACATCTGACTTGGTGTTTCCCTGGGCTAGCCTCTGGCTCCCACATGTATGAACACACAAGAATTCCCACTAACGTCAACAAGAGCTCTGGGTACACACAGGAGCACCCCTTTATAGGTATTTTAGCAAAGTAGGTTTGGGTCATTCCTATGAGTGACAGAATAAATAATATAGCTAGAATAATGATTTCTATTGTAATTCCTCCTAATTCCTGTATTGTTACAGAAAATTTTCACTAACAAGAACGAGCAACATAAGGTCAGGTAACCACCTTCAGCTGCACTAAATCATGCATTCAGAAATCAAAAGAATGAATCATATTTCAAGGCTTTTCGATTTTGCTCAGCTTCTCCCCGCCCCGCTTTTTTTTTTTTTTTTCTTTTTTTTTTTTTTAAGTTGACCTTCTCTTTAGGTTTCAAGCTCCTACTCCCCACATAATCCAGCTGAATTCAGAAGCATGGGACTTCTGCATATCTTCATACCCTGTTAAAACTGGAAATAATTCCACCTTCTTGATTGTACCCTGGCTTTCATTGTGCAATGTAACTCTGCAAAGGACACTGAAATGGGTCTTTTTCAAGTGAACGTTAAGCTTTAAAATTCAGGTCTACTCCCACTGCAAGATCCCTTCTGCTCACGTACACATTGGACTCCCACTGTAGGAGATGGATGCTTTCTAGGTGCTCTGCCAGGTTAATCACTGTTAATTCATTTTACAACAGAATACCACTAAAAACAGTTAAGTTGCTTCTTCCAAATAGAAGGAAGAAATGAAAGTGCTCAGATTTACTTCCTGCAGCTGAGGTTTTGATAATGATAGGGCTTTGAATGCTAAATTCTAAGACTATTTCGTCATAGTTGCCTTTTTAAATGAAAAGTTGATAAAGAATATTACAGGAGATATCTCCTCTTGTTACTTGTCACTATAGGACAGCTACTGCACATTATTATTAAAACCTTTAACGTTCATATCCGTGACAGCATGAACTATCAATATTAAGATCAAGATTTCAGGCATCATTCTTATCTGGCCCACCAGACTATAATTTTATTAGCACAATTTTTAACTGAATGGTATGCAGTTCCACAGACTACCAACCTTAAGGTAGTGACTTTGAAAGTCTCCTGTTCCATAATTATCATTGATTAATAACAGCAAATAGAGAACTATTCCAGAAATTTCTTTCCCAGACTCCTTCCCATAGACTTCCTAGTCAGACGTGATAATTTCCTTAAGACAGAAAAATATCTAGTGTCTTTCACAACTATGAGTTTATAGACTTTTGAAATACATCCTAACTCCCCTTTCCAGTATTTACAATGGGCAACAAGCTAAACTGGAGAGTTTCTCAGAAAATTAAGTAATTCAGAACTATGTGACTGCACATATGCAACATAAAAAGAAACAAAATAAAGAGAATAAAACCTCACAACCATTCTCAAAGCCATAAAACTGATGGCTGAGTCCATAGAACATCATTTTTTAACAGGAGTTTTTGATTTTGGACTTTACGCAAGTAATGTAAAGACAGTAGAGGGGGAGGTGGTGGTGAGTATTTCAGAAAGGGAAGGAAAGGATCATAAATTAACCAATTGGCACAGTCCTAACTGTAGTATCATGAACAGTGCTGCTATAATATTATTGCTGTAGGTTAATGTGATCCTTTATACAGCCCTTTTGCTTCCACAGTAGCCTATTTCAAAAAGTAAAATGGTTTCATTTGAATTGCAAATCCTATCACATACATAGTTTTATTTTTTTGGATCAGGATGAGTGACAGTGGCATATTAGAGTTAACAAACCTTACCCAGTTTTAAATACATTTCTGGTATTGAAAGCTAACAGAGCTGAAAACTGAATGGGTAAAGGCTCTGCTCTGGTATTCATTCCTTTATTGGAGCCCTGAAAAGACCGTGTGGAGGGAACCTGACAGAAGTTTCATGTCATTGCTAAATAGAACTCAGTCCAAGGTAGAAAAATAAAAGGTTAGATCTGCTGTCTTTTATATCATTTCATTCCTGGGGGCCAGTGCTTTCAAAACTAAAAGTAGGGTCTGTGTAGCCTGTTTGATTCAACCGATCCCTCAGTTTAATGGACTACAGGCCTCACAAAACTGCTGAACCAAACCTTTCTGAAAGGGACTGTGCCTCCTGTACACAAATCCATTAGTGTGGGTGGCAAGAAAAAAAAGACCAAAAAAGGGGGGGAAGAGGGGGAGGGGCAGGAAGGGAATGCTTCCCTGAGGCTCCTCTGCTCTTGCCCGCACCAAGCACAACTGTATGCTGTCGATTCAACCCCTCCAGCACAGCAAAGAGAGGTTAGTATTAAGACACCTAATCTGCCACTTACAACCATTACTGTGCAAACATTCACATTAAGTTCCTTTTCTATAAGGCTACTCATTTGTAGAAACCAAAGGAAGAAAAAAAATGAGTACAGCACTCCACACCAAGGGCTCAGGCAAAGCTTAACACAATAAAGATGGTTTCACGTTTTCACAGCTAATCTTCCTTGCAGTCATTGTACTTGGAGTGCTCCAAAGCAGAAAGTTGCCCTTTCAGGCACCCTGGGGGCTGCAGGAGCTGCAGTGCTCAGAGCCGGACAAACAGGCTGCTTTAGAACCATGAGACGGAAAAGACCTCCATCTATTCCAACTCAATAACCCTCTCTTAAAATGACAAATCACACTAGCAAGAGACTTAGAAAAACAACAAGTCACATACAGGAGTGGATGTTAATTTAAATAATTTTTAACACAACTTTAATTGAAGAATGCCTAATGACAAGAAGTTCTGATATTTCAATAGGTTTCAGGTTGTGATTCTTAACAAGGAAATCTTTTATTGGCATTTGACTCTTGAGCCTTGATTTCTGGAGGACTGACAAACTTAGTTGAATTCAACCTTTCACAGATGCAGGGGACAGACTTTGCAACTCACTTTTTTTTAAGTGAGTCCAACCACTTCCAGCACTGGCACCACAGATGTACACAAGTCAAGTATCTTCCTAACAGAGTAGGTCAAAGACAGCCTTACCACATCTAACAGGGTAAATATGATACTACGTTATTGTTTGGGCCATTTTACGTTATTGACTTCATCAGCCTGAGAACCAAATGGAAAGCCAATAAAAATGTTGCTAGCTTACTTCTGCAAATGCTGCAAAGACAATAGGTTTTCCACACACCACTTCTCTTACACATTGCCTCAATTTTACAGTTTGCGGGTTTCCAAGAGATGAATGACAGATGGAGCAAGTAGTTTTAGCTGCCAACATAAATGTTGGTCACTCCAGTCTTTGTCCAAAGGCTCTGACTAAACAGAGCCAGGATGTTAGCAGAAGCTGAAATTCTGCTCTATATAATATATTACATGTTTTGTAGAATCTGAGAAAAGATAGTCTGAACACGAAAACCACTTAGAAAGCATTGATTTTGAATCTGTTGCCTTGGCAGCAAAGATTGGAGAAGTTATACATAGGAAAAACCTTCCCCCAAACCACATTTTTCTAATAAAAATCATTCCTTCAGAAACACACCTAATGCACTGTTGTTTCTTATCATGACTAAATAGTAAGGATAATCTCCCCAGCAAGATTTGTAATCAGTCTCTTAGATCACACTTTTCCTCACAGAATCTCTTAACTTTCCTATTCTTCGACAATTAAAAACAAACAAAAATGTTTTCATTTCACTGCTTAGTATTTAAGTATTTATTTTAGTATTTAAGTATTTAAGCCACATCAATCTATGTTCAAACAAGGTTTATGGCATCATCTGTACAAGAAGAGCGTTCTTTAATTTAGTTTATAGCCACAGTTTTGGGGAAATACTAAGTAACGGTGGGCACAGATAAAATCCCCTTATGCTTCTCATCTATGCTGCTATGCAGGAAGAGTGCTAGAAACTCTCAAACCCCATCTGATCCCAAAACCTAAAAACAAGAAGAATCTCAAAGCTGGCTAGAGCCATAGTGGACAAAACAAACATCCTTCGTGAAGTCAGTAACTGAGCAATAACTTAGCATTAGAGGTGACTGAAATGCGTGTGGGCTTTTTGGTAGCCAAACTTCCGAACTGGGGAAAGGATGAAAAATGAGAACAGGCCAACAAAGGTAAAACAGATTATTTTTCACCTGTTCATTTACTTACTGGTGGCAGATAACAGCAGAAATTCTCACTTTTTATTTAATTATTTCCACCTGTAGTGACATTTGCCCTCTTTTTTTGCCTCCTAAGCAAGTAAAAAATATTAATCATGTAACCCTGAAGCAGAGAGCTAGTTTCCTCTCGTCAGACAAGTTTTATACAATTTGAAGGTAATTCAGGCAGTTCCATCGGACTCGATAAATACAGCTGATGCTACAATAGGAACAAAATAGCTGCTAATGGAGAGATTGTCAGTAGGATTTACACACAGGAAATATTTCAAACAACATACAAAATACCCAGCTCACTGACTGCATTCATCATCTTACTACCTGTCAACAAAGTTGGAGTAAAATCTTGAAGAAAAAAAAAAATCAACTTCTGAACACATTATAAACATCACTTCCATCATTCACACAGAACCTTGGGAATTCCTTTTCTGCAGTGTTTCACAAAAACAAATATTGAGGGAAATCAGAAAGATTTGTACAACTCTGCTTCAAAGTATTGAACAAAAAGCATCTCCTGGCTCGTTTCTTTGAATTTTTAAGCTAAGAAGTTCATTGGATGAATTAATGGAGAATACGTGAATAGTAAACACTCTGTGTCTTTTCCATTGCTCCAGTGATGCAGTGCTTAATTAGCCAGCTAACTGGGCATATGGCTACTTTGCATCACTGGCGGGGAGAAAACATCTGAAGTCCATACTGCTCCTGGAAATGTAGAAGAAACGTAATTATAGGTTAATCCTCCAAGATGCAAAAGGAATTGCTGGGAGGAGTCTAGAAATATACAGTATTTCTTCTTGTAAATATTAGTGCTTTTAAGCAGAAGACTGCCTATATACAGTAGCTACTTGGATTGCAGACTAATCAATAAACTCTGAATCAAATAAAACAAATAGTCTAAGGGACTATCAGCCAGCTTAGATCACCGTTATGGTTAGTTAACAACTTAAGCAGTTATCACTTTTTGGAAGTGAATTTTACCACTGTTACCATATTATCAAATGTGAAAGTATCATCAATATCATCAGTATGAAAATAAGTCTGGAAGCCTCAGAATAAAAATTTAAAAGTCTGATTATTTTTTATTTTCATGATAAAAAACATTTGATTTTCTATGTTGAAATTTTCAGAGGCTAATTACCTAGAGACTAACAAAGTAGAGCTATTCCTTAATAACACAGGGCCGATACTTTCACTCGAAGTTGTTAAAGGAGTATGATCTTCTCTAATGTATTCCTTATTTGAATTTATTCACCAAATAGCTTGTAAAAAAAAAAATCTGAGCTACTGGTAATTTACAATCAGGTTTCAATGAACATTGAATATTCAAAACTCAAGCTCTTTTGGACACTGAAGTCACATTATTTCCTCTTTGAAGATGGTATATAAAATTATTTGGTATATTATTTGGTATAATATTTGGTAATATTATATGGTATATAAAATTTCATTTTTATCCACATTATACAAACTAAAAATTGATGTTTACTCTTATTTTGGTGCAGTAATTTTCAATTACCTTCATCAGTGAACATTCCATATTTATTTGTTAAGCCACAAAAATTGAAAAATTGGGTCACATATAGGAAAAAAGTTAAATTTTAACAAATATGTATCAAAATCTTCTAGACATAAGAACTATAATTTTCAATATTTTGGAAACCATAGGCGTATGTGAAGACCTGGCAAGACATTAATGTGTCTACATGATGGGTCATTAAGAGGGGACTCGGCACATGTTTTTTTTCTAACTGCATTACTTTTACATGACACAGAAGACTTCCATTTTTCTATCATACATAATCTGAAAACTAAATTAACCCATCTCCTCCTCTTTCACCAGGTTTTCTATTTTGGTTGCTGGTCTCTAAACACATTTTCTTGTTCACTCAGGTTTCCTACTTACCTTACCATCCTGCACTACTAATGAACTTGCTGCAAAATGTGGATTGCTGTTATAGCCACTGATGTTATTTTTTTCTGTAATATCTGCAATATTGTAAGAATGATAGCTATAAAGTTTAAAGGAGATTGCAAATTATTTCTTTCAAACCTTTCAAATGAGATTAGGTGGGGTTTTTTGTTTTGTTTTCTTTTTTTTTTTTTTTTTTTTTTTTTTTTTTTTTTTCAAAGGTGGCAATAGGCCTTCTCTTGTTCATTAACCAGCCGTACCTCCCCAGGGAGGTCGCTTCTACCTAACTCAAGGCTATTAGCAAGCACTGCAGCGCAATAGCTGTGGATTCCTAGAGTGAAAAAGCTAAAAGTTGATGCATCAAAAACAACTCCACAAAACTTTTGTGGCAAGAACAACAGACAAGGCACCTACAGATTTCCGTGCAGCTGTTTTTCAGCCTTTACCTATTTTCTCTCAATGACAGCAGCCCAAGAAATAAAAAGCATCATACAAACAGCATCCCTCTGCTGGTCCAACAAAATTTGCATTCCCTTTCCATGTCAATGCACATTGCAATCGCCATCTAAAAACATTTCTGCTTTCAAAACTACATAGAGGTTAGTTTACTATAACCACCCACTCGTATTTTTCACTTTTACAAAGTGGCTCTGCCACTTCCTCTCAGTAGGAAGTGATACATGTGAGATGAAGGATCCACTTTACATTAAAAAAAAAAAAATCTCTCCTTTAACATGAAGTGATCCTCATCACTTCGTGTAGATAAAAGGGAAGGTTGAAACTTATTTCGCCTTTTCATTCTCTTTCCTATAATTACCATTTTACCTATCCCAGATGATGTGTCTTACATGTAAAATTCAGGACAGCTTAGCACAAAAGAACAAGTCTATATTATAACAGAGCAGTATGTAGCATGACTTTATACAGTGAAGAGAAATAGCTCTAGCTTCCTCCATGGAAATATAGAGTAAGGGAAGTTTGGGAAATGAAAAGAAATAAATTTTATGCAGGAAAAGAGAGGATTTGTTTCTAAATTTAAAGACTACAGTATGAATGGCATAAGAACACCCTTCACCAAGAAATAATAAAACTTCAAAAAATAAGGTGTCTATTTAGAAAGATCTCCAGTTAAGCAGCATAGAAAGAAAACTGCCTGACTTGGAATCAGAAAAAAAGGATCTCCACATCGCTTCAGTAATGCAACCAGACAAGGAAGTCACCATTCATCCCTGCAGTGGAAAAGAGTAGGAAAGGGCTAATATGAGAACAAAATCATGAGCCATAGAAAGCAATTACCCACAGACAGACCAATCACAGGAACTATAAGAAGTCTTCCATTTTATCCCAGTGGTGTCAGAGACCCATAGCCACCTGCTTGGCCCTCCTGGCCATTTTCACTCCACCACTGCACCATCCACAGTCCTGCAAGTCCAAGCCCAGCTTTCACAAGACACTCGTCATGAAAGAGAGGCCAGAGAGCTAGCAAAGAGACTCATCTTCACTAGGCCTCCTTGCTCAGGCCGGGCAGAAGCACAAAGAGCGCAGTGAGTTTATCAAAGGGCTGAGGAGGAACAGGGGCATTAGGAGACTTTCTAGAGAGAGCCTGGGCTCATCTTCAAAACAAGATTAGACTCCTTAACACCTTAAGTGTGCTTTCCCTTACTGTTCTTCTGCCATGAAAAATAAATAAAAAGCTTTCCACCAGCAAGTTGATATGGCTCTTTGTGGAACAAGCAAAGCTCCCCCTGCAATAAAGCTTTGAAAGAGGGTGATGACAAGTGCTTTGGGAACGAGCAGGCACCAAGGGTACTCGAAAGCTGTCAAGAACCAACAGAGGATGACACACTCTGGAAGCAATGATGGACTTGAGGCTGTTTCTCATTTTAACCCTTCAGATAGGGTGCCCTGTACACAGAACTGCACTGCCTTCCATTGGACCCTTCACAAAGGCCTAAGGATGGGTCCTACCCAAAGGATTGGCAATGTCAGAAGAGAACTTTTTCATTTTGCTGATTTTGCACTTTTAAGAAGCATAAAGTAACCAGAGTGCTTACTTCACTGCCCAGTTGCTCACCATTTTCCGAATGAGCTCAGCTAGAAGTTGGGAGTGGAGGCTCCCAGCAGAGTTATCAGAGGCCACAGGGACCTGCGAGATGTGAGGGGGGCACCCCCGGCACCACTCACTGAAGGTGCCTCTCTCCCACAGGACTCAGCCAGCAGCTCGGGTTCTTAATTTAGATGCCAGCATTAGGAGCAATAGGGGTGTGTGATTTAAATAAGGGAAGAGTATATTTGCCAAAAATACCATTCAGACTCAAGCGTAACTGTTCACAAATGTGAGCGGAACACAGCTAATAGCTTCAGATTTAAAAGCTAAGAATAAAAATAAAATAAAAAACACACACTCTTTCATTTCCACATTTGCAAAATGAAATACTACTTTGTTTCAAAATGACATTTTACTCAAAAATATAGCCAAGAACTTCTTAAAGCAAGATACACACCCCAAGCCCAATTTATCATCTTGAATCAAGTATTAATTTGATGTTAAATTATGTGCCTTTTTCCCTTTTTGCTGGGAAAAGAACTTGGAAATTATTTGCCCTGTTTTTTTTTTATTATTATTTAGTCATTAAAAAAAAATTGCTAACCTCTGATTAATGAAAGGCACATACTGTCTCCTTCCAGGCACGCACTGTCCCTTTGACTTTCCAACTGAAACACTTAAGACCTAGAAACATATACCAAAGGGTCACAAACATACCCTAAAATCTCCAGCAATGTAAATGCTGAAGTGTGTAAATGAAGAAGTGTGTGCGGGTCACAAGCACAGTGGTGGGCCTGGGCCAGTAGAGATTGCCCCTGTACCAGTTAAAGTTCAGCCTCCTTGACTCTCACCAATCTAGTGACTGAAATCAGAGACACAGGTAGTAAGCTAACTTTTGGCAGGTGACTGCAAGAGACAAAAATCTATGTTTAGGACATTGGAAAAAATATGAAAAAATGATATCATGTTTAAAACCACTAACCACAGAATATTATTGTGTGCCAAAAGAATAATGTAAAACTTTAAACAATCAGGGCATGAAAAAATGCTTTGTTTGCCAATACTATCTCACTTTACCCCTCATTTAATGTGCTACAACTCACAAAAAAAGAAAGGTTGTTTGAAGACTCTAATCCATGTTGTGCTTCTTAAAAGGCACAAATATACCTGAATGTGCATCCATATATACACACACAGAATTACAAGAATTCTGAATATCTCCTCAGAGATCATACTACATATTTTTCCCCATATTTAATAAGATACAGTTTTCATGTATTTCTGCATTTGGTACTATCATGTTCTCCTTCAATTTCAGAGTGGACTGAAATGCTCAAATATCTCCTAGAAAAATATTTGCAAGGATTGGAAATAACCTCAGGAAGTTAGACTGACACCCTTGGAATGCAAAGATCAAGGGTTTATTTTCACTATTTTTATTATAAACAAAGAACCCAGTACAATTGCAGTGGCATCACTGGGGGAGGTAAAGGGAGGAGATGGGGAACAGTTGGAAAGCTAGAAAAAAATATATTATTTGAAAGCCCTTAGCCTTCTTCATGTACTTCTCACATCACTATAGCAATAGAAATGCCCTAGGCCTTTTCACCAAAGCTTCGTTTTTTACCTAGATGAAAGAATAACATCACAAATTTTGGAGGCTGATTAAAATGTCTCTATGTGAATTAAAACTTCTAAACATTTCCAGGTTAAGAAAAACAAAGAAAAATAAGATTCAGTTAAACTGCACTATTCCATGACCATGCAAACCGGGCGAGAATTGTTTCATCCTAAACATTAAAAACCCCAAGCCATTGCTAGCATGTAGAGATAAGAGATTTACACCTCCACATGAGGGCTCATACAAACTGTTTCTTGTTTATACCCCTTTTAGGAGTTCACAGTAGTCACCAAGATTATTTCACTTGATTTGATTCTTTCCCTGCTCTCCATGGCTCATTTACTGAGCCCTGTGCGCAGCTATTCACGTTCCCTGGGAAGAGCCGTCGTGAGTATTTGCAGGCACAAAAGCGGCAGCCAGATAACACAAAGTAGAGCCCTGGCCACCACAATACCCGTCCTTTCACAGCACCTCACAAATGATCTCACCAAGGCCATCTTCTAAGGCAAAGGGGCAAAACAATTTTCCATGCTGCTTCCATGTTACTGCCTTTCCCATATCTCTCAGCCTGTCAGGGACAAAAAGGGCTATAGTGACAACATGCCAGGGACAGACAATCCTAAGGTTAATGTCCTTAGTACACACAGCATTCTTTATATCCCAGGTTGCCTGATGCAGCTTTTTGTTGCAAACAGTAATAATAGCGAATGTGTCAGTGTTGACTAAAAGAAAGTACATCTATGTAAAACTGGAAAATATGCCCAGCAATCAACTGAAATACACATTTTCCTCTCTCTCGATCTCTCAACACAGACAACAGCATGGGAAAAGCCAGCGTAACTGACTATGATGATGCACTGGTTTTCTCTTTCAGTTATTGCTCTCTCAAGAGGCAAGCAGCACTCCATCAGAAATGCATAAAAGCTGTTTCCTTGGTCTCTAATAAAATTTAAAACGCTCAGTTCCTGACAGCTGAAAGCCTAACCTGTCACATTATCATATTTTGTCTAACTGATCTCTGATAAGTTATCATCAGTCTGCTTTCAAGCTATCTGGCTTTAGATCCAATAAAGCTTAACTGGTATATGAATGAGCCATCCTTCTCTGCTCCAAAACTTGACATAGAGGAGGGGAAGGGGGGGGAAAAAAAAAGAAAGAAAGAAAAAAGGAAGAATGGTCAGCTTGCTCAGTTTAAAATATTTATAGTTCTGATTTAGAGTCTGTCACAGTTCCTGTGATATTATTTTTCACTTGTGGCAGAGAACACCATTAACACTGCTAAGGAACCGGAGTGGAATTACTACACAAACTAGGCAAGCATTAGGGAGGGTGAAGGAAAAGAATTGCTTAAAAACATACAAACAACAACAACAACGAGAACTGCTACACAGCAGAGGTTTTCTCACTTCTCTTGCTGGCAGAGGGCCACCACTTCTGGTCGGGTGATCCCTAGGGAGGGCCCTGCGCCAGGGCTCTGCGTGGAGCCTGGGCCAGGCATCTCGTCACAAGAGGGCTGTATCTTGGGGACTCAACCCCTCATTTCGACCCCTCTCATCAGTGGGGACTTGCCTCGCAGTCATGCAACCCTGACCCTACCCGACACACCATGGGCTGTGGAGTCACAGAACTGACTCATTTTTCCAGTTAACTATTACAAGAAAGAAAATTATATATTGTGCATAGGTTAAAAAAAAAGACGACTCTCTACACCATGGAAAGAAAAAAAAAATACCACTATCTTTAATATTAGGTCTTATAACTGTCTGAGATACTACCCGCCTGAGTCAATGTTCAAACAGTTTACTATCGCTATCACAATATCAGTAAAATATGAAAAGAACTGGAATTGTAACACTGAGAATGGAGCAACCTTCCAAAATGTCTCTCTGCCTCTAATCTGACCTCTGTGCCAGGCAGATCTTTGCACTTGTATCACATACTAATAAGTGGACTAATCTGCCTATACAAAAAAATATGACTTGTGACTACATCTGATAAAACATCCTTTCATATTTATTGGATGCTACCAAAGAACGGAAGCTTCCAGAATGTTCTCCAACAACAAACGATAGATATCTGAACTTGGTATGATTCATTTGCACATGTGATCTGGGAATGAAATCAAAAACAAGTATTTTGGAAGGAAATTAAAGAGAGAGCCTGAAGAGCTCAAAAACACAAGCAGGAAACAATAAATGATACTCCACCTAGTCTAATGCAAGTAAATTCAGCAGTGGATAACCCAGAAACGGTGCTTCAAAGAGAGGCAGGCACGCAGAAGTCAGCAGAGTTTCAAAAGAAGTACAGCAAAGGGCAAGGACGTTGTTTTCCATGTGTCTGGTCAGAGCAAACCAATGGGGCCTCTTACAGAGTCCCTGGACATTCATCAGGAGGCTGTGTTTGGGCCCTAGCTCTTAGGTTTCCTCTGTGGGCTTGGGTGGCTTCCAGCAGTGTCGCTTTCTCCGGCCAGTGTGGCTCCGTTCCCCCTTGGCACATCAAAGAGGGGGACCTCACAGGCTTGCAGGCTCTCCTAAATATCCCACTAACTTACAAACACTTTTAACATGAAAACCAGTTTAGGAGGAAGCTGATGAAGACTGCTGAGCCACTCCAACAGCTTTGCACTCTCCCCCTTTCCTGCTTTTCTCATCCCCACTCTGAGCTGCAAGTTTCACCTTGTACTAAGCCCATCGTATCTTCTGCCAGACCAATTCAACACAGTAACTGTCAGACAACTAGCCTAGAAAAAACACACACAGAAGTGTTAATAGTGTCTGCCAGTTACCAAAATGAAACAATTTCAGGTGGGGGTCCAAAGAGCACCGGAGCCAGCACAAAGTAAGCAACAGGAATACACAAGGACAAAGAGGAAGAAAGCATGAAGAATTGTCTCCTTTCACCAAATCAAGGAGTTAAACTGATCTGGCAATATCATGTAACTTCACCCTAAAAAGCTTTCTGATTTACAGTTGACCCTTCTGGAGACACAGGATGCATAGGCTTGTAATGGTTTTTAATGCAATGCAATCACTTATTACTTTAAATAATTGTATGTCACCCTTGCCTGTTTTCCTCATCACCGAGACATACTTTAAACCAAAGGTTAAAGGAAAGTACATTCTCCTTGAGTATTAAAGGGCCTCTCCTCTTTTGTCCTTTTCTCTCCTTTTCAAATAGGCAGATAGAGACTCCTACGGGTTTATAGAGCAAAGACTTTTATTATTATTATTATTATTATTTATCCTTTCTCTCTTGAAATTCCTGTTAGTCTCTCTCACTGTAGCAAACCTGATTTTCCAGATCAGTCCCTTCCTTACGAATGTTAAACCTTCCACTGTTTGGCCTGAGCCGAGTCATTAACAATTTCCCTTGTTTCTTCTATAACTTCTTCCAAATGCTTCTACGAGTTACATATTCCTCTCAGTCCCCGCTGACACACATACTTCTCCAAAGCGACACACATACTTCTCCAAAGCACCACAAGGCCTCTAATATTATTGTCTTCCCCATATTACCATCATGTCAGTGTTGGCAACAGCAACTATGAACAAGCCTCAGATGGTCAGTAGTGGTATCTGGTAACACTAGCTTGAAGAAAAATCACTGAACAAGTAGCATTGTTCAGCGCTAATCACTATATAACCGCATAATTGTTAACGGCTGCTTTACTAATGACAGAGTTATCGAAATAGGAAGACAGGATCAAGCAGAACAATTGACTGGCTTGCAAGCTTGATGAATGAAAACCCAACTGTAAATGCTATGACCAGTGGACAGCCTGTTCCTGAAAGCTGCAGCCACACCAGCAGGCACAAATGCTCAAGGGTTCACTCTACCCCTTTAACCTTATCAGAGGGCAGCTTGATGGATGCTCCCATTTAGTCCAAGTTCAATGGCCAAGAAAAAATGAGGCTCAAATTTCTTGCTCTGAGACTAACAAGGTTTCTCTCAACCAAGAATCCAAAAGCAATTTTTGGAAATATAGTATTGGGAATAAATGAATGGTGAGAACCAGGTCTCAATGGATTTCTACTAGCTGGAACCTAGAACGGAAATTAGAGAGCAGTTTGGAATAGACTTTGTGGGATTAAATACTGTTATGTGTTATTTCTCCTGTTTATATTTCATTGCTCTTGTCAGCAGAATTTAGTGCAAAACTCCCTTCTGCCCTCCCGTTTTCCCCAGTCTTTAATATTTTGGTCTGTTGCAGACATTTCTTACACCACATAAGATTGTTTCATTTTATTTTTGACATTTCCTTCCATCTTTAGATGTCATGGTACATTTTTTAAATGGAAAAATAGTAATCTACTGTAAATCATGGTAATGCTGAATTTAGTATGGCATTTGCCTGGGAACTATAGTTCTTAAGTTCAGACTGCAACTGTGCATGTATCAATTCTCTTCAAAAACAGCTGAACACTACTCACAAGCAGCAAATTCTAAGATTTTTTTTTTCCCCTTAAGAACCAATACTTTTCAGTTTTTCCAAAATGAAAATTAGGTTTATGTTTTTGCTGTTAAACCTTAAGGAAGTTATGCAATTAAAAATAAAAACTACTATGCACATACAATATTAGATATGCTCAGAAAGAATAAAAGGAGGGTGAAAATTAGGGGGAGGAGAAAGAAAAAAAAAAAAAAAAGTGACTTGTCCGACCAGTATTTTTTTCTGAAAAATGCTAGCACTTGAGGCCTTCCATAAAACCATCACCAGCATGTGTATTTGCCCACTTGCAACCCAGCCTCAAGCCTTAACTTTCTATGAAGTGCTATTTTACACACATGCCATATGCCCTTTATACCTACTTTTGAGATCATATTTTCATAGGCTGCTTCTAGGTGTTCTCCAGCAGTTTTATGTCTCACCTTCCTTATTCAGCTCCTTGTCTTCTCATTCCCATCCCATTTGGTGGCACTGTGAAGACAGTAAGCTCACTTTCATCTTGCCCATTCTGTCAGATGAGTTTTCTCCACCGGGAGACTTGGACAAACCTCAGTTTAGCAATAGCTTTGTACTCTTCCAAATACAGGCCCTGATGCTGAATGTTTTTGGCTGTTCACACAAACTATGGCACTAGAAAACTTAAGCTCTATTTTTAGTTTTCAAATCATTTTGCAACAGCTTTTCAGGAAACAACAAGAGCCTATTTTTAAAAATACTATCTCTAATACTGGATGTCTATATTTAGATGCACGAAGCCAGATTTTCTGTAGCAACCAGAACTCATTTAAGCACCGAAATAAAGGTCAGATTTCCAAAAATGGACACCAGCTGGAAGCTCTCTTTGCACTCAACATGCTAAGCTCTTTTGGAAGCCCAACAATATATCTGGACACCTAAATAAGAGATGAGTTTCTCTGAAAATCTGGTCCCAATTGTGAACACTAACAACTCCTGAAAAATCTGCTCACTAGAGACTGATTTCTAAACCTACAGCGCCCACCGATTGTGGACCCCCAGCTTCTCTGAGAAGTAAAGCTTCTGCCATCTGGCTCAGCACCCAAAAGAAAACTCACGCTAGCGCTTTTTTTAAATTGAAAATATCCACAATTTGCTAGACCAGCACAGCACTTGCTCTGTTAACATTCCTTAAGGACCCAACACACCAAGAAAAAAAGAATTACAAAGGATATATTAAACTTACTAGTAACGTCTAAAAATGACCATAAGTTTAGGGTTCCAGAATGGCATGTTTAAGTTAAATCAGTTTTGTTAATGGAAATACAACTTTATTCTTGGAAAAAGAGTGAAGAGCAGAGCCTTTTGCTGGAAAGTTTCAGCTGGGTATGATTATGAATCCTTTCATACACAACATAAGCATTTCATGACTTTGAAACCATCTATTTTTTCAATTAATTCGTCAACAAAAAATAGCGAATGGATCACATGGGGTTGATCTTAAAAAGCACTAACATTAACCTCAGTTTTGTGTTGACACTTTATAGCTTACTTTCTAAATACTTTGGTTTCCACTCACATGGAACTAGCATTTTCTTCAATTGTCACTGTAGCCTAATGATGATGGTACAAAACAAGCATTTTTCATCACTCATATAACGTTAGGCTGTTCTTACTTTAGTTTATGTGGAAATAACCCTAAGACTGAAAAGGATGTTTCCTATCCTACCCCTTTTACACTATAGCCCAGCAATGACTACTAGAATAGCTTCTGTAGTGGATCTTGAAAGCATAACAGTGGTACAGTTTTCGATATTTAATTTTCATTGCAAACATCCAAGAAAATAAGCGTCTCAGTTTCACACTGGGATGCATTACTTCAATATCCTCATAGTACTTTACCACAAAATCTTATACTGTTTTCCTCAGGGGAGGAAAAAACAAATAAACAAGCATATACACACAACAACGAAAACACCAGCCCAAGACAGCAATAAAAACACTAATGAATCTTTGCTTTTTTTTTTTTTTTTTTTTTTAAACCATAGCAACTCAAAGAACTTAACAAGAACAGATGAACATGTCTCTTAAATAAAGTTCCCTGCAAGGTATATAAGTATTATACCAGGTACAACTGAACTTTTTTCAGATACAGTTAGGCATCTGGATTAGGAGACAGACATTAGCACATTATCTCACAATAAAACTTTTGAAAAAGAAAGACTACAAAACAGAAAACTTTTAACCTAGTCTCCTATAACTCCCTCAGGATTCTGAAGTACAAACTAAGTTTCCTATGATTTTTTTCTACACATCAAAAAGATAGATTTAAGTAGATTTTAATGATCAGATGTCTTTATTCTTTTGAATATGCTTATAATCCTGATTATACATGCCAGAACTCCTAAAATAAATCCGTTTCATGTACTTCAGTAATTATTTGCATATACATTATATTTCAGTCTGAGAAATCTCCTAGAGGGATAGCTATTCATCAAACTAGAGGGATAGCTATTCATCAAGGGTATGCAGATTTTGTCCTTTCTGATCATAGTCTTTTTTTGTTTTGTTAATGCAACCTGATCACTGATTTGGGGAATACTGAAGAGAAGAATATCTGTGCACATTTTAAACTTAAGCTTCTATCTCAAAACATATATCCCTGTGATACCAAACCAACAAAGTGGTTGAGTGGGGGACTGCGTTTGGCAGAGTTGTAAATTTAAGCACACCAACTGACATGAAGATGTGTATTCCCTGGGTTTTAAAAACACCAAAGGACTGTGTTTTTAACACTTTGCAGAACAGCAGAGAAGACACAATCTAAACAGAAGCATGCCTCCTTGTGGCAAATGAAATGGAGCAAGAGCTGGCAAACTCGTTTCCTGATTCTTTTTCCAGCAGCCAGTGCATGGTTTTATGAGAAAAGATTATGAAGCACGAAGACAAACTCAGATCCTCTATTTCTGAAGTATTTGGGAGCATAGTTGTGTATTTCTAATGCCATCACTTGCTACAGCATCAAACATCCTCTGAGTAAGTTCTCCTTCTGCTCATGGTCTGCCCGTAGTAGGACACTTCCAGAACAAAAAAGAAAATTTTATTTTTTATTATTTCCTAATTCTGGGTCTGTACAAATTTAAAGCTTGCATTCTATTAAAGTTTTTTATTGGTTTTAATTAAATAGGATTACACAAAATTTCTCTCTTGGGGTCATCCTAATATAGAACAGGCACATTTTTTTTTGTAAAGTCTGACAGTTTTGCAAGACAAAGACTTCTATGCTCAGCTCCACATTAACATCTACTCTATCTTTTTCCTCCCTTTCCACTTCCTGCTTCTAGTTAACAAACAGATTGTTGACCCACATTATGTTGTTGTTCATCACTTCTTCCCTCTCAGCTCAGTTAGGCCTTCTTTTAAGGACTCCATATTGCCTTTTCCCTAAGCTCCATTTGCTTTCATTTAACACTTGAAGCATGTTACTTATTTTTAAAAGCCTATAGTTATCAGGCAATAATAGCTGCCCTTCTTTTATTATTTTGTTAAAATCTAGTGTAGCCAGCCATCTTTCAGAAAAACAATATACTTATTTCTAGAATGAAGAATGCAACAGCAATAGAAAAACTAACATATTATTCAAATGGAATCACCACATGCTATCTAAGCATTCTCAAATGTTGCCTTGTTTATTCGTTACAAAAACAAATATTTCAGAAGAAGAAAAAATATTTTAAAGAAGTTATTCTATTTTTTTAGCTTAAAAAAAAAATCTCCCTTACCTGCATCTTCACTGTATTGCAACAGAAAAGCAGATAAGTGAGAGGAGGGGAAAAAATTAAGACACCAAGCAAGCCATGTTTTTTTCCAACTATTATGGTATTTTTGAAAAAAAAAATAGTGCTTGTATTGTACTTGAACTACTGTTTCAGGGTTACAACGAGACTGGTTCTGTTTTCGAACTCAACCTGATGGAAGCACGGCACCACCAGAGACACTCTGACCCACAGCCTCCCTCAGCAGGAACGAGCGCAGCCAGAGCACCCGGCACCGCTACAGCGCAGCAGGCTCCTGTCCAAGGGCAGCATCTCTTTGCCATCTCTCTCCCTGATGGGCTGCCCCTTTGGATGGATAAGGCTATGCTCCCCCTTCCAAATCAATCTCCATTTTCGGCAGATTCTGTTCACTCAACAATACCTACTCAAATATTCCTTTGCAATGCACTCAGGTCTTGCTCTCTTGTTCTTCATCAGAAGTATTTAGCTACCACTTTTATCAATAAGCTAATACAAGAATGAAAAATAAGGATTTGAGCCTTTGTTCAAGATCCTTGAACCTTTGTTCCTTTGATCCAGAATAATTTCTTCTTTTCTACATATATGCTTCCTCTCTCAAGTTCCATCTATTTTTAGTCTAACATCAGGTCAGGCCATGTCCTAAAAAAAATTATTGAATAGCGTTTCCTAAAATAGATCCCAATCCTAGGTAAATCTTCTATGAATAAGTAGTAGTAATACAAATGAGAAAATAAAGTAACAACAGAAGTAAAATATAAAGTAATTCATTGTATCAAATGTAGAGGTCAAAAACATTAAAAACTGTTCAATGTATAAAACATTCCGACTCTTTTAATAGTAAAGTCTCATTTTCATGACAACTTGTTCTTTATTTGGAAGAAAGTTAAGATTAAACACCTTAACAAAAATCAAATAAGAACAACGGAAGTTAAAGAAGAAAAAGACTTGCATTGAGTCATATAGTCTACCTCTGCAGATGCAGAATTGTTCCCTGCAGAGCATTTTTAGTGGGGATGGAAAACTACAACTTTCCAATTGATTCCAAAAGGGAAATGTTCAAGGGGTCTTACAGAGGAGCTTGAACTGACTGAGTTTCCAACAGACATTACTATACATTCCAGGGAGTTATAAATAAAAATAAACTGAATTTCAACTGTTGGAGGCAAACGTGCAGAGCTATCAGGTGAAGCAGCTGCAGTTGAGTGACAGACAGGGAGGAAAGCGTGACCAAGCAGGAGGGATTTTAAGTCACCGGGACAAGATGTTGAGGTCCCCGTTGCAATCCCTTCACACTTTGCACACAAAAGATGGCAGGATGGGGAGATGGCTTTTGTAGCCTCAACAGGAGAGAGGTCAGCAAGAGCAGGACAGGAGGCTCTTTCCCTCCTGAGCAAGGGGATTCAAGATTTCATCCTCTTCCATTCTGAAAAGTCAAAATCTGGGAAGTGACAATAAATGAAAAAAATCACCATAAACGGACCATTGATTTAGGTCAAATGTTTCATGGGTTTGCGTTGAATTTGCTACTTCTCCTTTGTATTGGTCTCTGGAAATACAAACTGATGTATAGCAGAAAGTAAAGTGTCATTTCAGTTGTCTGAAATAGATTTGTATCTCTGAGTGAAACGCTCTACTTTAAATGTTTTGTTCAATCCTACTTGAAACTGCCCTTTCTTTGTCAAAAGTTTAGATTTCAGAGAACTGCATTTCCCAATGAGAAATACAAGGTTCCCTTTGCAAGTCCCCTGAGCAACTGTAGAGCCTGTGCCCTTGCCAGCTCCCTGCTCAAAGCCCAAGGATGGGAGCATGAATGGGGAGATGCTCCAATTCCCAACCCATGTCACTCCCACATTGGCAGCATAAGCAACTCGCATCGGTCACCACAACATCAGGCACACCAGGCTAACCATGGTTTCCAACGAGCTCACGTTCTCCGAAGCATGAAGGGATGGGGACGTTCAGAGAACTAGTACCCTCAGGCACAACCGGGAAAGCTCCATGAAGAAAGTCTGTAGGGCAATAATCATAAAGTTTGCAGCCAAAAAGAGCTCTTTAACATCAATACAGGCACAGCCGTAGATGGATGTAGGCAAATGTGTTAAAGTGGAGTATGCCCTGAACTGCAACAACTTTTGTTCTCGGAGCTTTATCAGTCTTGAAGGAAGCAACAGACATTTTCCTGAAAGCCTTTGAACTGCTCCCTCTGAGTGACAGGAAGAAAAACAGTTCCAGGGCTTCAACAGGATATAAAGAATAAAATAGACAAATGTATATTAAGATTAGTAGTAAAAATACTATTGAAACAATGAAAGGCTCTGTATTATTTATTCTTACTGTAATGCCTAACGTTCTCAATTAGATTCAGAGTTGTACTGTATTAGGGGTTTTTACAAATTCAGATCAAAACCTGTTCCCAACTGTAAAAATATTAGGGTTCAATGAAAAATAATCTCAAGGCCCAGCACTCCTCTTTAAGGGTTGAAATAGATGTTCTGTGCAATTCTTACGTAGCATAAAATACTATTCGTTTGCTTAAATCAAAGTGCAAAGCATCAAAATTTTAGTTACCTCAAGAACCAATAAATCTATGTATACATAATAGGTGAATTTATAAGATTATGAAGCACAGATTAATTAGCAGCTTAAAATTATACTGGATTTATGTGGAAGCATCTTTGAAAAAAATTCAATACTTGTTTGATATAACAGTTCAGTAAAAATGATTTGATTTGTCTGAGAAGCATTACCTACCCTCCATTTCCCCTAATAGCCACCAACTTCAGAACCAATAATTTGAGACTGTTAGAGTATGAGAAGGTAAATATAGAGAGACATGAAGTGAAGCAGCAAATTCTTTAACATCTATTTGTGGAAAAGTTGTTGTCACTTAATCAGCACATTCAGGTTTTAGTGGTTCAGGACACATTACTTGGTCACTAAGCATAATTCTTCCCCCTCCTGCTATATTATTTGCTTCTCTGAGGGTTTTCTTAAATCTTTCCTTTATCACTCTTAATTCTAATAGATAACAATATGTTGTACATGACTGTCAGAACAATGTATTTGACATATAAAGTTACATTCCCACTGGGTTTAATTGCATAGCAGAAATGGTTTATACTTTCAGCTCATGTGTATGAAATATCTACCCAAGACGGTCAGCTGAATAACTTAAGACAAAAAAGAGAATGGAGTCCTAAATTAGGAAAGATGGTTTTGCAATTGAAGTGCAAAATCCGTATTGAAGAGTTGTATGATCACAGCCTGGCCGCAGAGAACTGCAGTGGGTTTTCCCTACTGTCCTTTCTATGGAAGTTAGATTGAAAGTTAAGTAAATAATTCACTATGATACTATAACAAACTTTCAATATTTAATGAAAGCAATAAATAATACATTGCAACTGCCAGCCTAAAACGTCACTAATTTGAAAGCTTAAATAATAGCTACTTAAATCTATTCAACTGTGCATATAAGTTAAGGGAACACTTTTTGGTTTAAAAATATACCCCCCAAAAATTCAGAATTTCATTCCTCTTTCCACTGTAGACAGATGAAACTTATCACAGTTATCATTAAGTTCAGAACTAGTCTTATTTGAAAATAATTTTGAAGTCAAGGTCTTACGATATTTTATGACCTCCTTTTCTCTTTCCCTGAAATATTCTTGGATTGACTTAAAAGAGAACTACACATATGGTCTACGGGATTAAATGGGGAGGGAGGGAGGCTAGATGATTACCGAAATAATTTATATTTCCTTTTGTATTGGCTTTATATTAGATGAACAATAAGCCAAAGATATTCCTCAAAATTTATAGCTAGCTATACTTTGAATTAAAAGGCAGATCGTGAAAAGAGATCTTTAAGTTAACCAGACAATGGAAAGTATGACCCAAATTGCAGATGAGAGGATGAAGATTAGAAAGTACTTGACATGCATTTGGAATAGAATTCTTCCTACGTCATTTACCTTAAAGAGCTTTAAGAGATTATCTTGATCAGTACTGCACTTAAATTAGGATTTCAAACCTGTCAATATGAAATTTCTAAACATATCAAAATGGACTTTTTCTTTAGAATGTATTCTATTAAATCAGGCAGCAATGAAGATAATCACTCGGTCATCATTATACTGTATTTCTGCATTCAGAGGTAACAACATCTCATTAAGAGACGCTGCATTGTCAATTCCCTGATACACTGATTGTTCTCAGAGATCTCTCGATGAAATTATCACAAAAATGTAGCCATCCTATGATCTATCTAAAGAGCAAAATCATTTTAAATAGGAACATTCTGGTACGATGACATTTCAAAAAATAATATATGGAGAATAATCTTCACACAGGATTAAGCACCAAAGAAACAAATCTTCAATTCCTCTGAATTCTTCACTCAACTTTGATCAATGAGAATAACTAGTTCCTTACAGGCAGATCATTATGTAATTTCCTAAAGATTTCTTGCATCTTTCTATTATAGAAGCTGTAAAAGCTGGTTTTGACTGGCTAGAGACAAGGCATCACACCACCACACCACTCTGATCCAAAATGCCAGCTTCTGTGTTTCACATGATTTTTAAAAATACATCCAAAGTTGCCACACTGATAACTGAAGAAAAGCAGTTGGTACAGGGGAGAGTTTTCTTTTCACAGTAGAAATAAAATCTCAGGAAGTGCCTCTGTCAATCCAAGTAACACTTGGACAGTAACACATAACCTCTCTCCTTGACCCAGTAAGTCTGAACTGCACTTTAATAGGTCTGTCTGGCGAAGCCATGAAAAATTTCTCCTTATGTACTGTAAAATAAAATGTATATATTTCATACAGCTGGGAAACAGAATATCTGCTATTCAGAGCTGCTGGCAGCACAACAGAGCACTTTCCTTGTTAAACCCTATGAAACCATCTCTCCTTTTTTTTCCAGCCCTGCTTTTAGGTACACTGGAGAAGCCAAAAATATAAAAGTCAATAAGAGGAGAGCATAATCACTGGAAAACTAAAAGGATATAAATCATTCTTAAAATGAAGCACAAGTAGAAATCATGAGAATCTGTCAAATGTGGTGGTTTCTTTTGCAGAGCCTGGGGAGGACCCATCAGAAGACAGTGACTAGCTTGACTGAAATGAGGATCCTTAAGTACATCCTATATTTTTTCTTGACTTGCAGATCTTGACCAGCATGTGGACTTTTTATAAGGTAAAACTCAATACTGATAAAACCCAGCTGATTAAAGAAAAAAAATAACCCTTTCTATATATGATCAAACACACAAAGATGAGGAATTTGCATTCCTCAGATAGAAGACAGAAGCTTTCTAATCTATAATTCATGACTGTCAGTGGGAATACTCCAGGCAGTTTTGACATTCTCAAAATACTATCTTTTTTGTTGCTCAAAAATAGAATGGGTTAAAGCCATTATATGCATATATATATATATATAAATATATATATATATATATTTATATATATTTATATATATATTATATATTTATATATATTATATATATATATATAATATATATATATATATTATATATATATATATATATATAAAACAGAACGAGTTAAAGCCAAGTTGTATTACAGGACAAACCAGCTAACAAATCTACATCAGGAAACTCCTTCACAGAGGGATCCCACTCCTTAACAACTACACCCATCACAGAGATATAAACAAAGATAACATCAGAACTTATTTGATTCCCAAGATGTAGCTACCCAAGGCATTTTGCTGGCCACAATGTCCTATAGGTGAAAGATATGGCCCTCCCTCCTTCCAGTTAACATCACTAAGTTATCAAAATTCACAGCAGGGGCCAAGTGCTAGCCAAGTAAAAACTTGGGAAAGTGCTGTCTAGTCAACAGAAAGAAAATGATTGCTCAAAGTATGCCAACATTGTTAACAAACATAAGATCTTCACTGATCCCATAGAAATCCAACTATAAAGTGCTTTGGCAAATTCGTATTATGAACATTGTCTACTTAGGTCTAGTTCCTGCATTTTTCTTTTTTTCTGCTTTCCCTACAAACTTTTCAAAGCAATGGACGTCCTGCTACGCACTTAGCACCATTTGGGTACACTGACCATCTGGTCTTGTAGTGTTACCGTAACTCAGAATCAACACAGCACTATTAATAATAGCATTCATTTTAAATGGATCACAAGAACTCTCCACCTGTAGGCTGGTGATATTAGCAAAAAGCACTAGGAGCTTGCATATGGATTGCAGAGCCTGTTCTGAAAATGTCGTGAAGGAAAGCTAATGATTAGTCAATAAAACTACTCCAGAGAGCAGTCTTGTGTGCAAGTGTTGGCAGAATGCAAGTCCATTCTGAATCTTAAAAAGATCTCAAAGTTCCCACAGTTTTAAAGACACAGGCAGCAAAAAAGGCAGTAGAAATAAGGAAGAGCTTCTCAGTGCTCTGGAGTAAGGAAAGCTCAGTGCCCTGGAAAACCTTCTGATATAGGTTCCCATATTGTCTTTAACTTAGCTACACAAAAATGAAATAACAGTAGTGATTGTCAGGCTCAGCTTTCTGTAATCCTGAGCACAGAAAGAATATTCCATTAGTATTGTTGTGGTAGGCATTAAAAAAGGTGCTAAAAATCACTCCCTTCTGTTTCTGCCTGGACCTCACTTTTTGCTTTCCAGGGTAAAAGTGTAAAGCACTAGTATTTATACCGTTTCATGCTTACAGTGATCATCTTAAAATGCAGTCTGTTCTTTTACCTTTCTATAACCGTTTGATAGCTATGTGACACAGAAAATACATGCCTCTGAATGCTAATTAAAAACAACAAAACCTTCAAGTACATATTCCATTTGCTTTGGAGCATCAATTATAAAGCCAGATGTTATAGCCAGATGTCAAGGAATTATTTTTCATAAGCCACAGTGCATAGCTATGCAGCCTCCATTTATCATCTCAGATGGGAACACTTAATTTGACAGCAAACATTTTGGTTAATAGCCAGTTTCAACATTAGCACTTGTTTCTGAGATTTTTATGCGAAGAGACGTGATAAAACTGTCTATAATGAAAACACTGTTATTTCAGTTCTGAATCTCAGCATTTACAACTCTCATATCTAGCATAATCTGCAAATGCTTTGTACATGTGTAAACATCTGTAGGAATGTCTTGCATAGACCTGCATCTTTTTATAGGGGTATATAAGTGTATAAAGTATATATAAAAATATATCTACAGATAGGTAGATATTACTGTCTACATGAAATCTTCTTCCAATAAATTTATCTTAACATCTTAAAAGAAAAGGCCTTTGGTCCTGTGTTTCCTATACATTTTAAATGTTTATTGATTTCAGTGGACGCTTTTGGTGAAAAAACAATCTTGCAGAATCAGTTATGTTATTTTTGCTACCAAGCCTAAATAGCAGTTATTTTAAACCTAGAACTCAGGGCAACTTATATTTAGCAAAATGAAATCCTTTCTTCATGCATATCTCTTGCATTTCTAAGCAAGATCTATGCCAAATCTTCAGCTGCTGTTAAGCTGGCACAGATCCATCGACTTCAACACCATATTCAACCTTTCCCCGCCACCCACTCCCCCTTAGGGAGTGATTTATGACAGCAAAAATCTAACAGTTCTGGAGCCAGAAATAATGACAAGCGGTAGAGGCCAGCACACGCTACAAGCCTCCCAACAGATATCAGTCTGCCCTGACCTGAGTCCCAAAGATGAACCTTCCCCGCTCCAAGACTTCCTGTGACCAGAACAAAAAATCATATCAAATTATGTGACAAGTCTGTGATAAGAACAAATTCATTTTAATTTTGATTAAAGCCAGGATTTGATTCTCCAGACAGCACAAAGAGGCAAATACACTCAGGTTTGGATTATTTTATCCAGACAGCTTTTTTTTTTTTTTTTTTTGGGGCTGGGAATCACATTTTTCAAATCCAGGTGGTTAATTTTAGAATTAAGTTCCTAAAACAAAACAAAAAAAGCAAACGTAGCTCTATCACAGACACATTCTCAAACATTCTATGTTGCACAGTTTGTACTTGTGAAACATAAGGGAATGGGCATTTTGCTTGCTCCAGTTCACAAGTCAAAGAATTCAACAAAAAGCTAATACAAAAAGGTATAAAGATGAAATACACAGTATCAGGTACCTAATAACTCCTACAAACAGGAAAGGGGGATGAATTGCAACACACCTAGTATTGTTCACCGGTAGAGATTGCCAGATCGGAGTGCAACTGCTAATAGAGAAACCAGAGTCTCCTAACTGCAAATTAACATAGCAGTCATGACCAACATCCTTCCTTTCATGCTGACATGAAAGAAACGTACAGTCCTGAAGCACTCTGCTGCCAAAAAGGGCTTTGGAACATTTCTGTTTTGAGCACCCCTTTGGATTACCTCAACCTTTCCTGCCCACAAGCAGAGAATTACATCTATCTGAAAATGTTCTACGTAGACTTACCTACAGATAAGATAGGACTGTTATTCTGTCAAAGCTGTCTAGGAAAAAAACAGATTTTACTTGGAAAAATAAGTAAAGATGGGGATAGAAACAAAATATTTTCACTTGTGGTGACAAACTCACATGGAAGAGCACAAAAAGAAGGTGAAGTGCTTCCTGGTGAAAGGAGTTCAAAATGAAAAAAAAAAAAAAAGCTCATTTCTAATAACTGAAATAACCTCCCCCTCCAAAAATGAAGTGTGCATGTGTGTAGGAAACATCAGCAACTCGCCTTGTTTCCTGCTAGTTTCATAGGTAAATTAATAAAAGGAAAAATTGCCAGCTCCAGATCAGCCTCGCCACCAGAGTAGCCTGGAATCAGACAGCCCAAGATTCACCAGATCCTCAGCCTAAGGTAGCCTGACAGACTGCCCTGATGTCTGTGACATTAGGCCCTAAAGCAGTCACAGAGGCTGGAGGACATACGGATCATCACCCACACTGGGGGGAAAAAACCTTCCAGTCATTCTGTCACTAAGTTCAAAGGCAGAAACAGTAAAGTCCTGGAGGAGACCAGGTTCAGAGAGCTTCCAAATTCTGAGTCAAGATGGGAATATTGGGGCTTCCTCTTTGAGGCCTGGAAATTAAATGTTTTCCTTCTTTTTTACGATAGTTTGAGACTTTCCTTTCCATGATTTTCCCTCCTCCATTTCTCAGAGACTGGAAACTCCACCTTTCAGAATAACAACATTTACCCAGAACGTTGCTCTTACGAGTGTTAGGCAGTTGGTAAGCTTAGCCCAAAACTAAATCTAACATTTTATTTGAGGATGGTGCTAGATCAGAACTTTCTTTTGCTTTTCTTTCCAGTTCTGGAAGAAAACCAAAGTTGAAACACGAGAGTTATTCATGATTTTTTTCAATTCTGATTTTTCAATAACCTCTAGCAATAAACCAGAACACAGCTTTCAGGCAAATCTCAGTTCCTTCCATGCTAAATTGACATGGAAGATGATTTACTGTTGTTTGTACCCAAACAGCCTGGAAAGAGATTGAATTCAATACTTTGTAATATGCACAAAATCAATCTGTGACACTGTAAGACACAGAGGAAGAAGCCTGTACACACTAAATGTAACTTTTGGCTTCAATTTTATGGTCTGGCAGAAGGCTTTCACTGCTCTTATGTATACCTGGCAATGCTAGAGGAGCAGTGCGTCACAATTTAATTAACAGTTTAACAAATGTATTCAGAACGTGAGGCAAAGCAATATTCCACCTTTTCCTATATATCCTGCAGGTTAAACAGCTCTAATGCTCAGATCATTAGCCATGAAAAGTTGTTTTTCCAGTCACTGACATCTATGTTTTTACTTCAGTAGCCATAACACTCCTAATGTCTAAATGAGTTTTCTTTCTCAGAGTGTCTGGGAAATGGCTTTGCTAATCTCAGTCTACAAACTCATTACCAAACTGAATTCCAGCATCTTTTCTAGTGTCTAGCCAGAATATCAGGTTTCAGGCACCTTTCACTACTTCTTATTTATGTAATTCTTTATTAAACCTGCATTTTACAGTCTTCCTTTTTCTTAACTACTTGGGCATATTAAGTTACATGGTTCTGGATAATTGGAAAAGATCCAGCATCAGCTCTAGAGGTACAACAGATTTGGGATGAAACTCTAAAATAACATTTATACAGTAGGGATATACACAATGCTGGCAGTGGAACAACTTGATGTTGATGTAATTCAAGCGGCTGCTGTCATGTCCTTTCTGCTTTACACAGGAAGGCATGTTGCATTCCTTCTACCTCAAGCTAGCCTAAAAAGCTATTTCTAAAGAATAGCAGTTTAAAGAGTAATATAAAATTATCACGAGATGAACTACACAGCAAATCAAGAATATGTATTTATGAAGTAATGTAGATGTATGAAACATTGTACAGAAATAAACTTAGTAAATCTTCAGCATCCTTTTAACATAGGCAG
Source organism: Tinamus guttatus (assembly GCF_059628265.1). Lineage (NCBI taxonomy): Eukaryota > Metazoa > Chordata > Aves > Tinamiformes > Tinamidae > Tinamus > Tinamus guttatus. The sequence goes on along the minus strand of NW_028288822.1, from coordinate 1,586,393 downwards.
GCAGACAGGAACACAGTAAAAGGAAGTGATGTTGTGACAGCCAGAGGGGCACACCAGCTACCACAGAGCACACTGACTTCTCAAAGGTGCAGAAGACAAGGGGCAGTCAACAGAAGCTGCAACAGGAAAAATGCTAATTAAATATTAGGAAAAAACTCTCAGGGTGATGGTGGCCAGACACTGGAAGATGTTGCTCAGAGGGAATTGACACTGCCACCCTTAGAACTCCATCAAAAAACTGACATTGATCTGAAAGCTACTTAACAAACATTTAAAAGATATAATCTGTATTTTTACACTACCTGATTTTAAAAACAAGCACACTGAGCAGATTAATCCACTTCAGATTTATGAGGAAATACTCAAGAGCATTAAAAAAAAAAAAAAAAAACACACTTTAGTAGAGTTATTACTCTTCCAGAAAAGCATATGTATTGTACAGCATCTATATATTATTAAAACAAAATCAACAAAAGAAAAAGTTTATTCAACATTTTGACAAGTACTTCTTGATATTTTAAGCAAAATAAAAAAAATGGAGTTTAAGTTTGCTTGAGCACTGGGGACTTGTTTTGTAATAATATTCCATGTATCTTTTCCTTCATTGTTTGCAATGAAGATAATTTTTAAAACATAAACAACAATTGTCATCAATTTGTCTGAGCCATAATTATCTTGTGTTGTGAGATAAGAAGTAAATCTGATATAGACAACAAGTTTTATTATACAATAGGAAGCCAAATCCATCTGGGTTAAGCCAAGGGAAATTAGCTGAACTATACCAAGGACGAGTGATTTTCAGTGATTTAAAACTTGCAATGACATATGTCAGTAACAAACTATTCACTTCAAGGAGGTTAATCCCAATCCACTTCAGTATAACTGGGAACAGATATTAGCTTGTCTAAATTCCCCAGCTCTACAACTTGATTGGCTCTGTTGGTGTTACTTCACAGCATGGTTTAGAATTGAACTACCTGAGGCCTGTTCTACTACTGCTAAAGCTCTGCCCTCTCTGTTTGCTATTTACTATTGCACTACTATCAGAGTTCCCAATATATTAAAGAAGTATTTTTTTGCCTTCTATCTTCTTAATTTTTTTTCTAAGTCACTCAGATTTAGGAGCACAGCCTTACTATCTTTACTGATGCTTCAGAATTATGTCTGCATTTTTAAAATGACAGTAGGCTAAGATTATTTACAATTTTCTGCACTCATGTGCCTTCAAGTTTAGTCTCACTATCTGTCTAGAGAGCAGAGAGCAAACACCTGTTCTACATGTTAATGCACCTGCAGCTACAAGCCTTTCTTGGTATAAGCTCCAAGAGCAGCTTTTTGCCTACATATCTATATGTGTGTATGTACAAGCATAAAACCCAAGAGAAAAAGCACTAGGAAGTCCACTGGGAAGGTTTCAACAGTCCTAAATATTACCTCATCGAGCTTATATTTAACATGTCTTCTATATTCATAAGTCATACAAAATTAGAAATTACCATGTTAGTGTAAAACATTTGTTTCAATTAACTTTGAAATTAAGAGTCTACATTGAAGTCTAAATGTGGCATCTCTCATGAAATAGAAACATCCCTTAGAGGCTGGAAGATTCAGACCTTAGGATGAACTGCTTCGCTACTCCTGCTCTAGCTAGTAAGTGAGAACAAACACATAATGTAAGGCAAAATGCACCTATGCCAGAGGCCAACAGAGATGATCAAACTATCTGATCTAATCTCTGATCACTGATCTTGAATTTCACCCAGAAACACATACATTGAAGTTAATATCTTGTGACTAATAGTAGGGAAACTAGGTTTTTGGGAGCAATGCCTGGTATTACAAGAAAAAGAACAAACCTCATTAGTTAAGTAGGAAATGAAAGCTGTTTGCTTTAAAAAGGTCCTGAAAAATTACTTAAAATTGTTTCAGAAGCTGTTTTGGCGACTATTGTTAATAATTTGGTTTTCATTAGTACGATAGATTCAAGTAGTAGATCTGATGCTATGGTTCTTAACTTGCTAATTCTAAAAGAGCTAATTGGATTCATGGGATGGCTAAAAGTGATACTCGTTTGCTTATTTGCTTAATGATTTTCATAAAATGCACCAGAACAATGCTTCAAGGAGGCAATACAGATCTACATGTTACAAGTTAATCAATTTTGTTTTTCATGATGTACAGAAAAAACAAGCAAAATTTTGTCTTTAAGAATGCCTATAAAACTCAGAGGTAAAATAGATATGAAGAAAAATAAGTTTTAATATACCTTAAGCTATGAAAGCTAATCAATTAAGTTTTCCTTCAACAGATTTGATGACCAATTGCATATGACAAAGCTCAACTCACAGAATCACAGAATGCTTAAGGTTGGAAGGGACCTCTAGAGATCATCTAGTCCAACCCCCCTGCACACGCAGAGTCACCTAGAGCACGTGGCACAGGACTGCGTCCAAGCGGGTTTGAAGATCTCCAGAGAAGGAGACTCCACAACCTCTCGGGGCAGCCTGTGCCAGTGCTCTGTCACCCTCACTGTTAAGAAATTTTTCCTTAAGTTCCTGTGGAACTTTTGGTGCTTCAGTTTCTCGAGATCATAAATTCAAATACTATCATGGTTAGTTTGGAGGGAAAGTAAAAACCATCCAACACCTTTTTTTTTTTTTTTTTTTTTTTTTTGGGGGGTGGCCTGTATAACTTTTAGAGTTTCCAGCAGTAGAATTTCCAAAAAGTCATGAGCAAGGCAGGTATTTCTTTAGGCTACCACTTCAGAGCCTCCCAGGAGGGAGATATAGGGAGGCTGCCCAGGGAGAGCCCGTCATGCACCCCAGTCCAGCATCTCTCCCCTCACTTCATCCACCCAGACTCCTCAGGTTTCCATACAGAAACGAAGCCACACAGGAGACAAGTGATCCCCACACAAGCAGCACAAGGCCAGAGTCTGAAATCAGCCTCAAGCACTCCCATATATACAGACCAAAAGCAGAGCCCTGCCACCCTGAGCATTTTGTTGGGAGTAGTCACACTTTAACCAAGGTCTTTAACGAGGACCTTTTCCAAAATTTCAGAGTAACTACAGAAAACTAAACAATTTCTCCTTCAGCACTAGGCATTCAGCATGTACCTGTGACCCTCCGAGTTCCCTGCATATTTTGTTTATGGTCCCTGCACTGTCACGTACACACGTTGTTGCAGAATATTGTTAATGCACAAGGTCAAGTGACCCCTATGTGGGGCTGAGGGGAGACTGGAAGCAAACATGGAGGCTGCCACATGAGGCGGAGTGAGTTCTGAGTCGTGCATGGTTTTTCCACACAATTTCATAAAAGCTTTAGGCCAGTTCAAACAACATGGGGATAGTGAATCGTCTTCACTACCTTCATGCTTCTGTAGCAAACGGAAACCATATTAGACTCGTTTAAAGACAAACAAGCAGAAAGTAACTCAAAACCACAGAAGTAGCAGCATACCTCACTTTTTTTTTTTTTTTTTTTTTTTTTTTTACATATCAATTGTTATTCCAGAAGGAATTCATATAAGAGGTAGCCAGCAGGGCATCTGCATTATTACATACATGCAGCGCCTACAGATTTGCTTTTTAATTAAAGCAAGAAGCTGTTTGTCACTTGTACAAGTGAGGAAAAGGCTATTTTTCCTGCTTTGGTACTCCAGTTTCCTCCCTGAAGAGCACGTAATAACTACATTTAAGTAAGTCAGGTCAATATATCCTCTTTTATTTTATGTTAAGGTAAACTAGCTCTTCTGTCCCACCACAGTCTAATTTTTCTTTACAGTTATTTAAATCCTATTACAGGTTAACATTAACATTCAGACTGCTTCCTGCACTGTCTGATTTTGCTCCATGATAAACTTAATAGCCTTTAGTGACAGACAGCAACTGAAAAGTTAAGGGGGCTGGGAGGGCATTTGGTCCCAACAGCAGCCTACAACATTTATTGCAGTTTAATAACAACATTAATAAAAAGGCAGGTCTACTGTAAAATGCTTGTGGTGGCAATTATTCTCATTTGTTTATTTTGGCTGCAGGCACCACAGAATAGGACCTATTCTGCTTACTAAGCACCACCTCTTCTTTTCTGGTCATTCATATCCCACTTCTGTACAGGAGGAGGGGGAAAAAAGTATAGAAGACAGACACCGTAGTGCACCTGGCATTCACCATATTTCTATATATTTCTATAGCAAACATTAATTCTGCTGCTGTGGCAGGATGCATAAGTACTAATATTTGATGATATGTATGTAAAATATAACCTCTGAAAAGACATTACCTCACAAGAAAAATTATTGTACCATATTAATTTTCCAAGATTGGATTGTTTGGGTTAAATATGAACATCAGCAGTTTTGAAACCAAAACCTGATGCATATGTCACTCTATATGGCCAAAGATGATCAATCAGTGGGTATTTACAATCTTTCTGCTGGTAATAAAAGTCACTAGTGAGACTTGCGCATGACTTATCAAAAAGATTCCCAGAGTTGATCCTTCCTATTCTCATCTATAGAGAGCAACTGTGCTACTGGGTTGCTTTGGAATATCTTCATTACCGAGAAGGAGCATTTTGAATATGCTTTTAATGCATATGCTTACTTTTAAGATGCTTTTTAATGTTCGATTCCCAAACTTTTCTCTATGACAACTGGAGGAAAAAAAAAAAAGAAAAGCTGTCTTCACTTCTTTTGGCTTTTCCTTTGTAGGTGAGCTCCTTCAATTGGTGCAAAAGGAATACAGGGCTATTTGGACACAGGAGACCAGAAAGACCAAGTTGGAGCTGCGCAAAGAATCATTTTGTTATTGCAGGCCAAGGAACTTTAAACAACACTTCAGTGAACACCAGCACAACTGAAAACTCCTCTTAACTGGGCTTGATCTACATCCAGGCCTCCCATGGTTTCATGCTGAACCTTAATCACAGCAACAACAAAGTCTTGTTCAGTAAAAACTTTTCACATTTATGCTCACATTTCATTACTATGCAAGCCCAACGAGCTGTGCAAGCATTTTTTTCACCTCATATGCCTGTTACATGTGCACAACTGGTCTCCTTGCTCCAGTCTGATGGGATGTTATATATGCACAGGTAACATTATTTTGGCATCAGTAGTTCCCCTACAAGACAGGGCTTCTCGGAAGAAATTTTCAAGGATATTTAAAGATAACAAGATTAAATTTTTTCATGTTATTTGTTCCTTATTACAAATACTTTGATAACAATGGCCAGTATAGCTTTGCATTCATTAAGCTTTATTAAAAGGTGACTTGCCTTTTTTTAAAAAAAAAAAAAAAAAAATTAGAAAGTGGCACCAGGTTAGCTCTGCTTGTCTTGGAAGGCTAAAAACAACTAGAGGATTGCTGGATGGTGACAGTAGCAAGTGAGCAGAACTTGATCATTTGAAATACTGATGGATTTTGGTTTATTATTTTTTAATTTAGAGCAAGCCTTTGGAAATTACATTAGTGTGAGTACAACTAAAGAATATAAATGGTGCTAAGATCATTTTAAGCTAGTTGTGGGTATTCCAGCTCTCAGGTCTACTTGGTACAGGCTAAAAATGCATGGAATAAAACAAATAAGCTTCAATGCTATAAGAAATCATAGACCCCAAGATTTGATCTGACTGACACTTTCCACATGAACAACAACAAAAAAACACACAAGGGAATTTCAAAAGTGTCAATGTCTTCTCTTGTGAAAATTTAGTTGTTGCCTCATGCATGTAGGAAGATGTCATGGGTCACACTTAAGATATCTCCTTGACAAAGACATACTCCAGACAGGCATTATCAATCTGTTCTCACTCTTCGAACAGTACAAAACAGCCTAGACCTTTCATTTTTGGACTTTTTCCTTTTAATTCAAACAGCTGGGAGTATAGATTTCCTTATACTTTCCTATGAAACCTGAGGAAATATCCTTTGCCTGTATTAAAGCTTCCAAAAAGACCTCCAGCAAAATAAATATACACCACAATTCCATATATCTATTTACTTTTGCAACATATTACAAACATTTTTTCCAATCAGGAAGTACGAGATCTCAGGAAGTTCCCTTGAGATGTGAGGGAGAAGGCTGGCTAGCCCTATGAAGGAAGGTCCTGCTAGGTTTTATCAGGGAAAGCTGCTGTCAAGCAGGGCCCCCAAGAGCAGAACTAGCTGTCCAGCTTACCCAAGCACAGTCTGTCTTGCTCATCTACACCCTATGGCATTAAACATGAATGAAATGCAAATGCAACAGCAGGGAAGGAGGCAAAAGTCAATTGTGCAAGTTTCATTCTCAACATGGGAGACTCAAAGATTTGATATACAAGGCCTTAAAAGGGCATCAAGCAATACCAATGGCCTAAAAGTCATGAAGATTTATGCAGTCAGCAAGGCGGGCTCCATATATGCCCTTCTGACTTCCCATCCTCAATATACACGGCAGTTTCACAGTGCTGTGCCATCCCAGGAAGGCTCCCAGCAGGATGGGCTGAACCTTCTGCCTCTCCGTAAACCCCTTCGAAGGCACACCTTGGCCTAGGGAAAGGGTTAGAAGCTAGTCTGAATCAGGAGCTAGGTGGGCCCCTAGCCAGCCCACAAATACAGAAAAACACAAGTATACTGTAAAAGCATCTTTCCCATCTTCATCAAGATTAATCTTCATCAAGAACTGACTCTCTAACCTCCCCAATGGAAGGTGCTTGAAAAAGGAAGACTTCAAGTCTCTTTGCAAGCCAATTTTCAAATGCCGAGCCACATCCAGGTGTCATATCTAAAGCAATTCTGATGATATGAAACTGGGAGGAGTAGCTGATATCCCAGAGGGCTGAGCTGCCATCCAGAGGGACCTGGACAGACTGGACAACTGGGTGGTGAAAAACCTCATGAAATTCAACAAGGCCAAGTGCAAGGTCCTGCACCTGGGGAGGAATAACCCCAGACACCAGTACAGGTTGGGGACTGACCTTCTGGAGAGCAGCTCTGCAGAGAAGGACCTGGGTGTGTCATGGTGGACGACAAGTTGACCATGAGGCAGCAGTGTGCCCTCGTGGCCAAGAAGGCCAATGGGATCCTGGGGTGTGTTAAGAAGAGCGTCTCCAGCAGGTCAAGGGAGGGGATCCTGCCCCTCTACTCAGCCCTGGTGAGGCCACATCTGGAGTATTGTGTCCAGTTCTGGGCTCCACAGTACAAGAGGGATGTGGAGCTGCTGGAGAGAGTCCAGCGCAGGGCCACAAGGATGATCAGGGGCCTGGAACATCTGCCCTATGAGGAGAGGCTGAGGGAGCTGGGCCTGTTCAGCCTGGAGAAGAGAAGGCTGAGAGGGGACCTGATCAGTGGCTATAAGTACCTCAAGGGAGGCAGTGAGGAGGATGGTGCTGGCCTCTTTTCACTGGTGGCCACCGACAGAACTAGAGGAAATGGCCGGAAACTGAAATACCAAAAGTTCCACAGGAACTTAAGGAAAAATTTCTTAACAGTGAGGGTGACAGAGCACTGGAACAGGCTGCCCAGAGAGGTTGTGGAGTCTCCTTCTCTGGAGATCTTCAAAACCCGCTTGGACGCAGTCCTGTGCCACGTGCTCTAGGTGACCCTGCGTGTGCAGGGGGGTTGGACTAGATGACCTCTAGAGGTCCCTTCCAACCTTAAGCATTCTATTATTCTATGATTCTATGATTATTCTGTGAAACATGCATACAAGTGACATACAGGATCTCTACACAAAATGACCGCCAGGGCAAAACTCCACCTGCCAGCCAACTCGAGATGACTGAATGTTGGTTGGCCTAACACATAGTCGCAGGTGGTTTTACTGAACGTGACAGCCAGACAGCCAGCATCAGTCTGGCAGGGGAAAGCTGCATATAGGGCAAGGTAGAAACAGGGCAAGTATTCTATGCCTTCTGAAAATAATTTGCTGTTTTGTTTTTAAAGTCTTAGACACTCTGGGCCTAATTAAATCTGAAGAAGGAAATGAGGAGTAAGCAGAATTCTTGGACAAAGAACTAGTTTTTTCAGCTCTACTGAAAAAGAGTAGTACTGGGACTACAAGCAGTGCATAAAAGGCAGTGTCAGGTGTTGAAAGCAAGACTGCATGTACTTAAAAAGCTATAAAAAGATACAAACAAGACAGAGGGTACAACTATTTTAGGAATGTACTTATTTTATGGAAAACATCCCAATCCAAGCATTTTTCTAATTCTGTTCATTAAGGCTCAGTGCCTGGCATCATGCAAATTCCTCCAACCATGGAAATAAGAGATTTCATCTGGTAGTATAAATATTTGCTCCACATCATTTTCTAGAATTCAGAACAGTAACACAAATATAGCTTAATCAACACTTGTCACATGATGCACACATGGGGAGCTGGGCTCTTAACTATGCTTTGCAAGCCACCTATAACTCCTATTTGAGGAGTCTCCTTCTCTGGAGATCTTCAAAACCCACTTGGGATGCAGTCCTGTGCCACGTGCTCTAGGTGACTCTGTGTGTGCAGGGAGGTTGGACTAGATGACCTCTAGAGGTCCCTTCCAACCTTAAACATTCTATGATTCCATGATAACACAATTTGTAGCGCAAGGAAGAGGATGAGCTTCCAAAAAGCCCCTCGTTAATCACCACTTTCAAACCTTGGCATTCTCCTTCCAGAGTTCACCATGGAGAAAGACAATCACTGTTCTTTGTCTTCCACAGAAGCTGATCAATTCAATCCTCAAATAAAATAGGAAAAACAGAAGCAAAACAAATATATATATACACACACACACATATAATTCATGCCAATATGGGGCAAGACAGCTATACTGCATCAGTTCCTCTAGGCAAACTTCTTAAGTTCTTTAAGAAATCATATGAGCCAAAATGTCATCTTTCTTCAGAAATAAACTTACTACCATTCTACAGTGCATGTCTTTTATATTCACTTTAACTTTAAATAGAGACAAAAAGATGTTGCAGAACAGCCTTAGCATGCCTTCTGGCACAGACTAATGCAAAACAATTAAGGACTTCTTTAAGGGCCCTCCAGAATTTGCTTGGAATTCTTTCTGCTTATCTATACATTTGTTTCATCACCCATCACCGTGAGTAAGTGCCTTGCACACATATCATAGCTTTTTACTGGCAGTAACAGCAGGAGGATGCCAGGCTTGATTTTTTTTGTGAATGGTTCAAATGGTTTCCAGGCAGTTTGTGTCATTCCAAACACAAACAGACAAATTCTCCTCTCAGTTACTCCACTCCCAAGAGGAAAATTTGGACTGTGATGTCTGCAATTTAATAGTAGGAATGGCATGTGGAAAATGTGGGGGGCAGGGAGGGAAGGCTGTGACAGCTTGAAGCACTGAAACTTATTTAGAAAAATACCACCATTGTCATGCAAAAGCTAAGACAAAGAGAAGCACTTTGTAACCCCTTACACTTGAGGGTACCATATCCACCAAGACATAGCAACACTGAGATCTGAAATTAACATGATCCCTTGCAATAGTTAGGGTCTACCTTGTCAAAAGTAGGTTTGTGTATCTCAGTCCCACCACAGAAAAACTCTGAGTTCAGCAAAGAACCCAGCTTTGGGAGATCAAGTGGTGAAAGAAGTACAAGGGAGTTTCAAACACAAGAACTTGAGTCTGAACACTAGTTCACCAAAATGACAAGGCATTAGGTATCACCAAAAAGATCACAAGATATCTAAACCAAATCTGTGGAGACTATAACAATATAATAATATTAGCAAATACAGCCTGAATATTTCCTTTCCCAGATACAAGTGCCAAACAAATCACAGAGGTCACAAGTGAGTCAAATCATCCAACATATCACGTGCCTCGTTTAAATACAAGCACAGATAACCTGGCCAACTGTTTTCCAGGAAGAGATAAGAATTGCTGAAACAAAGTATCTCTGGACAACGGCATAGTAAAACTTCCAAAAATTTTCAACAGCAATTGGAGAAAGAGAAAAAAAAAAACTCATCCAAATCATCCAAAGGCATCCAAATGCTTTGATCTATAGTTTTACAAGAGTACTGTAGTATATCTTTCAAGAGGTGGATGAAAAAATGTTGTGTAATGGTACAATCTAAAGCAAAGAAAAGCTTACCTCTTCACGTTTTTTTTTTTCATTGCCTCATACTTCCTTTATGAAGAGTCTTTCATGATCTTCTAGGAATCATAACTTGACTGCTAACATAAGCTTAATATTGCTATTACTCCAACTCTCTAAAAAGACCAGTCCCAAACACCATTCATTATAGGGATGTATTTCCATCTATTGGCCATACACCGACGACATAAAAGATTCGCTGTCTTCTGCCATAAGTACAACTGGGCTTTGTCCAAAAATCACAGAGCACATTAAGTCATTACGCATTTGACAATTTTCCTTCCAGCTCTATATTTATAAAGCTGCCTTGCACTTCATTTTTTTTATTAAGTTTTGAGCAACGCTACAGTGTTACAAATTCAGTGTACAATCAACTCATGCTGAACTAAATATGCTGATATTATACTATAGACAAACCATCACATTTCTGCTTGATACTCGAGAGGTCATGGAGGGCAGGGAAGGTGCCTGAGGACTGGAAGAAACCAACTTCACACCAGTCTTCAAAAAATATAAGAGAGAGGACCTGGGAAACTACAGTCAGCCTCACCTCTCTCCCTGGAAAGATGATGGAGCAGCTCATCCTAGAGACCATCTCTAGGCATGTCAAGGAAAAGAAGGCGACCAGGAGTAGTCAGCATGGATTCACCAAGGGAAAGTCATGTTTGACGAACCTGATCACCCATCCAGCCAGGTACCTCATTATAGAAGGCTATGGGAGAACTGTGGATGTGGTCTACCTTGACTTCAGCAAGGCTTTCGATACAGCCTCCCATAACATCCTCACAGGAAAGTTTAGGAAGTGTGGACCGGACAAGTGGACTGTGAAGTGGATTGAGGACTGGCTGGATGGACCAGAGGATGGTGATAAATGGGGCTGAGTCTGGTTGGAGGCCTGTGGCCAGTGGTGTCCTGCAGGGTTCAGTACTGGGCCCAGTGCTCTTCAACTTGTTCATCAGTGACTTGGACGAGGGGACAGAGTGCACCCTCAGCAAGTTTGCAGATGACACCAAACTGGGAGGAGTGGCCAACACTCCTGAGGGCTGTGCTGCCATTCAGAGAGACCTAGACAGGATGGAGAGCTGGGCAGAGAGGAACCTCATGAGGTTCAACATGAACAAGTGCAGGGTCCTGCACCTGGGGAGGAATAACCCCAGGCACCAGGACAGATTAGGGGCTGACCTGCTGGAAAGCAGCTCTGTGGAGAGGGATTTGGGTGTCCTGGTTGACAACAGGTTAACCATGAGGCAGCAGTGTGCCCTCGTGGCCAAGAAGGCCAATGCGATCCTGGCCGGTGTCAGGAGGAGCGTTGCCAGCAGGTCAAGGGAAGGGATCCTGCCCCTCTGCTCGGCTCTGGTGAGGCCACACCTGGAGTACTGGGTGCAGTTCCGGGCTCCTCAGTACAAGAAGGACATGGAGCTGCTAGAGAGGGTCCAGCAGAGAGCCACAAAGATGATTAAGGGACTGGCACATCTATCTTATGAGGAAAGACTCAAAAAAAAGCAAGCTGGGCCTGTTTAGTCTGGAGAAGAGAAGGCTGAGAAGAGATTTGATCAACATGTTCAAGTACCTGAGGGGGGATTGTAGGGAGGAAGGGGTTAGGCTCTTCTCCGTGGTGGCCAGTGACAGGACAAGGGGTAATGGGTGTAAGCTGAAACACAGGAAGTTCCATCTCCATGTGAGGAAGAATTTCTTGACTGTGAGGGTGACAGAGCCCTGGAAGAGGCTGCCCAGAGAGGTTGTGGAGTCTCCTTCTCTGGAGATCTCCAAAACCCACCTGGATGCCACCCTGTGCCCCGCACTCCAGATGTCCCTGTTGCAGCAGGGGTGTTGGACTAGAGGATCTCTAGAGGTCCTTTCCAACCTCAACCATTCTCTGACACTTTTTAGAGCATGGCCTGAAGATGTAAAAATTTTACTGTAACAAAGAATTATTTCCTTGGTGCTTAAGCAAGAAATATTTGTATGCTTTCACCTATATTACACTTATGAATTAGATGGAAACCATTCTGAAGTCTAGGTATTCAGGTAGCACTGAAGAAAAATATAGTACATATAGAGAGCAGATAGTTCAAAATTATGTAAGTTTTAGCTGTTACTTATGTATATAAAGGCAGAAGGATTTTATCTTTTGATGTCCTCTGGTGGCTTGAGTGAAAAGAGTTTACTGCATCAAAGTTTAAAGTGTTCACCAAAAAAAAAAAAAAAAAAAAAAGAAAGAAAAATAATTACCAAAAGCATGACTTCTGTTGTCAGTGACCATCTTAATAGAATATTGTGGACCCAGAGAATCAATTATCCCTTCAAATCAGAGTGAATGCATAACTTCAGAAAGTCCGGTTTAGCAACTTCACTAGCCTCATGATAATAAAAGAAAATATTTAGCATCTTGGAAAGAAAAAAAAAAAAATCATTGAAACGGCTGATTCTGTTTTAAAGCTGAGCTAAGGAGAACTCAAGCCAAAAGCAGGGTTCAGAAGGAGACTTGGGAAAACACTTCTTCTATTCAGCTGATTTTACTTACTAGTTTCTTGAATGTCTGCACGCTGTTTATATGATCTCTGTTACTCTGATCATTTGCAAATCTTTATTAATAGACTTTTTTTTTTTTTTCAAGGAACTATTGCTTGTTTGCAACTAAGAAATCTTTGCAAATGAGGCAAAAATCCATGAGGAGTTCTTTGTGAAAGCACAAGTTGCAAGCACAGAAGCCATCTCTGAAGGCTGCCCAGTCCCCTGGTTACTGAATTCTGCAGCCCCAACTGCTGCTGAGTGAAACCCAACAACTTGCAAGTATTGTGATAACAGTTTCCGTATTTCATTACAAAATTAATATTTTATGTAGGAGAAAGGGAGACTGCGACACCATATGGTCATCGACAAGACTCGTTTATTGAACATTCAGTGTGCACTCTTATACACAACTTAATTAGGTTCATGCATATTGCAAGGCTTGAGCTCAGGATAGGTTAGCTCTTATTTGCGTCAACTCTTTGCCTCCTTATCTGACTCTCCGCAAGATCTCCTTATCTCTTAGTCAGCAGTCCTTCCACCCTTTCAGCTAGGCCTGGCGCCCTTCTGCCCTTTCATCTAGGTCTGGCGCCCTTCTGCCCTTATCTGGCTTGCTCACAGCATGACCACTGGCCTTCAGGAATCCCACAATTCCCCCTTCTTGTTTTTGAGCAAGCCAGGATTCTTGATGGTTCACCCAAAATATGTCTTTGATCGCCTTGTCTACCGTCTGTCTCAGACACTTAATCAGGCAGGGAACGACCACCAAAATGCACAAGATTAGTAGAATCATCAAACCCGTTTTGCTCAGTGATTATAGCCAGCCAAACCTTCTTTACAGCATTCTCAATCATATTTGATACACATTTCAATAAGCAAGGCACAACTAGTAGAATGCAACATAGGATCAACAACACCATCCCAACACTTAATACCTAACACCGGTGCATCGAGTTGATCTGCTGTTCCACAAAGCCAACAACTCTTGATTTGGTTATAATTAACAATCTGCCTAAAAAGCATAACATATCCATTAGCGCTAAAAGCAGCATTAACCCCTATAATAGCGTTAAAAGCAATACTACCTCCTAAAAGCTACAACATACAGCTAATAACAACAGTAACACTTCTTCCTCCCATGTTTTCCTTCTGCAGGCTCACACTTTCCACAGCTAGGGTACTGGTTGCTTGCCTGCTACATCTGATCTAGGCGAGTTTGCTTCCAGCCAAGGTCTCACCCATTTCGCTGGCACCCATCTGGTTCCAATATCTATAAATCAAAAAATTTAAAAAATTCCCAATTCTCCCCCTCTTTTTTTTTTTGTTTTTTGTTTTTGTTTTTGTTTTGTAGCCAGTATTTCAGCTTTTGGTTCTTCATTCTTCCGGTATCAAACCGGTTCCTGTTTGCCTTTGTTTTGTGCAGCTGCATCAACTTCTTTATCTCAAGGAAACTCTGTCCTTTGTCTTACTTAAGCCCTCCGTATCAGCTCTGCCTGGCTATGTCCTTTTTCCATTAACCAGGTTTGAACAATGCTCTCTACACTTCCCCCGTTTTCTTTTTGGGCTACTAAGCTTGTATTCCACTCTTGATTAACTATTCGCGTAAGCATGTTTTGCAAGCATTTAAAGATACATGGTACAAGAAGCAAAATTGCAATAAACACAATCCCTATGGTAATTAAGTGTTGCACAATTGATGTTAGCCATGGGCCCAAACCGAGACCTTTTATCCAGTTGTCAAGGCCGAATCCTGTATCGTGCTGTAAATGTGTAGTCAATTCATGCAATTGTTCCAATTGCTTATGTATGGAATTTGAATGATCAGAAAGGTTCATACAGCACATTCCCTCTAGTTCCTCGCAACCATGACCGTGTGCTAATAATAGGGCTTAGTCAGTCCTCTCTGCTGATATATATTATACAATAAAGATCTAAAGACTACACATACAAACAGCAAAAACATAATTTCTGTCGAGTGGCACGACCTCACGTAGCTGTGCACTTCACTAGTGAGTTCCACTGTCTCAATTGCCAAAGCCGATCCTTGTCGCCAATTAGGTGCGAATGGGCTTGGGATTTGGCAATAATCACCCAAAACAATGTGGCTACTGCGAGCCTCTATTCAGGTGAAAGCATCTTTAATAAGCAATGTATGAATAACTACTCTTGAGGTAATACTTGTCGGCAGGATACTGAGACTGAACATCTTCTCGAGTTGGCAGATTAGAGGGTTGCTGACAGGCTCCTAACTCGGCGGGCGTCCCCGCGGAGACAACGTGGATCTCAGTATTAGGAGTCTCACCCCCCCCCCTCTCTGCACTGTCTGTTTAAGCCCGGTGCATCCTGCCACGTAGGGCCAGTACGTGCCAGCAGGCAGACTGGGGGGCGGACAAACTCCGCCTTCAGTCACATAACCTTCTGTCCTGGTCGCGCAAGTGCGCATATCAGAAAGCGGTCCCAGCCGTCAGTCTGAGGCTCCTGCCTTCCTCATCTTCCTCCCTCTCAGGTGTTTGACCTTCAAACTAGTTTAGAGGATGTTTGCAGTTTCCGGGCAGGCAAACATCTTCTTTCTCAAGATCCCATTATGACTCTACAGATCATACAAATTTCCTCCTTTCAACCATACCTCGTGTCAGCATCATTATACAAAGGACACAACACATAATACAGACGAACATAGCAAACAGAAATAATAGCCCTAATAACGGTTTCTGCCCTTACTTAAAGCATTACAATTCTTCAACCCCCACTTTAAAAGACAGATCAAATTCCCCTGCACCTCCCCCCTGGCTGTTGTCAAGCCCTCAGCAACGTCAGTCTCCTTGATCTCATTCGCCTTCTCTTCCCCGGCCCCCTTCTCTAATTTTTCAAGGCGATTCAACAAGTCCTGGACCCAGCCGGGCTGTTCCTCAGGCTCGACAGGGGGTCCGGAAGTGGGGGCGCAGATGGTGCAGGTGCTGCAGGTGCAGGTCGGGGGGTTTTGGCGATGGATCTCCAAACACCAGCGGTTGTCGGTGGCGTGGCGGTCCCGGTCCTGAAGTGCTTGCAAAGGCTGCCGTGACTCCGGCGGCCACTTTGCTTTTTGCTTTCACATCGGATTTGAATACTAGGTGGGGCTCGGCTTTGAACCCATTCTCTCTGCACCAGATCAAAAGCTTGCAGAGGGCCTGTTCATCAGTAGCTTGCTCCAGGGATTGCACAAGCCTATTCACCAAATTTCCGTAGGACTTCCACAATCCCTGCTTCACCATGGTCTTATCATCATCTAACATTGCATCCCATAGCTTATCACCCAGTTTTCGCCACTCCGATAATTCATGCACTGTATGTGGGACAATAAAGCAACTCTTCGCGTACCTCCATGCTAACAATCCCGGTAATTCTTTCTTTAAGTCAATTCCCTGTACGTTACATTGTTGTAAGGTACGGGTAAATAATTCATACGCCACTTGCCTATCCATTCCTGACGTCAGCGCGCTGTTGCAGCTCTCCAGGCTCCGGTGGCGCGTATGGCCCGAAACCATCTATATGATCTTCGGGGGTGCCGTCCTTCCAGCGTTTGCTCGGCGGATTTGCACCGTCCTGGCTGCAGAGGACCCAACTCCTACTTTCTCCACCGTGGTGCGTCCTTCTCCCGATTTCTTTTCTGTCCGAGAGAGGATTGCCCTTCGTTGCATCACGTCGGGGTCACCATTTGTAGGAGAAAGGGAGACTGCGACACCATATGGTCATCGACAAGACTCGTTTATTGAACATTCAGTGTGCACTCTTATACACAACTTAATTAGGTTCATGCATATTGCAAGGCTTGAGCTCAGGATAGGTTAGCTCTTATTTGCGTCAACTCTTTGCCTCCTTATCTGACTCTCCGCAAGATCTCCTTATCTCTTAGTCAGCAGTCCTTCCACCCTTTCAGCTAGGCCTGGCGCCCTTCTGCCCTTTCATCTAGGTCTGGCGCCCTTCTGCCCTTATCTGGCTTGCTCACAGCATGACCACTGGCCTTCAGGAATCCCACAATTTTACCCATGCCCACTTTATGGGAAAACCAAAAAATAAAAAAATAAAAAAATAAAAAAATAAATAAAAGGATATTTTAAATGTTGCTATCCCCCTCCCTTTTCCTGGTAGGTGATAAAAGAGGGTTTGGGTAAACTTACAGATGGCCTATCAGGCAGAATGTGACTTACCCAGGAGCAAACCAGGAGATCTCAACATGTTATCCCATGTGGTAGAAGAGGCCCCTTCCCAAACATTCTCTCTATTTGCCAGCAGGATTATTGCTGCTCAGTAAAGCACAGCAGGTTAAGGACAGGACTGCCTGAGTGAATTTCTGCAACTACAGAAAATCCCCTGAAGTAGCCGACTTTTAAGAGCCACCCACAGCACAGGTGTATAATGAAGTGCCTTGCAGTTGTTAACAGTCTCATCAGATTTCACCTGCTGTAGACTACCTTATGACTTGCACTTCAGCTTTTGCTGGGTAAGTTTTTGAAGAAGAAGGAACGTAAATGAGTATTTCAAGACCCTTCTTTCAGGCATCTTTCCCTTCCCTCTCCTCAAATGCTAGAGATCTAGCAAAATTCTGCTTTAAGTACCTGTAGACTTTCCTTTTTTTTTCACATATCAGCTTACAAATTTCATTTTATTAACAGGTGTTTTAGTGCTGCTTTGCACACCCATCTGTTCCCAGTTGCTTGAAAATGAAAGCAATTAAAATGTAGGGAACCTGTGAGGAAAGTAAATTGGTTTTGCATTTGGTAAAACAGGCATAGGTGAAAACCTTACAGCAGAGCAAACATGGCTTTAAGACAGAAATAGTTTATAATGCTTTAAATGAACTATCTTTATTAGTAGAGTGTGGCTAACATAAGTGGTGTTTAATAGCAGAGCAGTTCTTCAATAATTCTTTTAGAAATTGGTACTGCCTAAGGCTTGGCATACAACTGAATAAAAGTAATAAAACTTTATTTACAAAACTGCTCTAAAGTCTGAAGCATCTAAACATTGCACAGAAATAAACTACAAAAAAGGCTCCAAAACCACATAAAACACAGCACAAAGAACCTAATCAAAAATACAAATCAATCCCCATTCTCATAAGACCACAGTATTAAACAAAATGTCTTCAGATCTCCCATTATCTTGACCATTGCTAAAGAACACAAAATGTGTTATTTCAAAGAACACAATATAAGAAAACCAGGTTTTTACTGGGCAATTTTAAAGGAGACTGTCTAAAATTATCACGTTATTTCCTGTTTTTCCAACACCACCATTGCTGCACCGCTCAGAGGAAGCTTCATAGGTCACTTTCCAAAAGTGGTCTACAACTTGTCTCACTTGTCGGCCCAAATCCTGAGGCAGAGTCCATACTGACTAGCACATAAGCACTGTTTAGTCTCCAATATGTTCAGTCTATCTACAAATTCCTGGTTCTCAGAAAACAACTTTTCTAAACAATTCTTTCAAAATATGGGAAACAGAGCTATTTTCTCTCAAGCAACTGTCTTAGGACCCAGATAACAATAGATAATAACTAAAGACTTGCCTGAAGAGAACAAAGATCATCAGGAAGCCCATATGTAATAGTGCCATCTCGTGACCAATACTGAAAAAGTGAGTTTCTTCATTCCTCAGCCAAAAACTTGGAGAGAGAGAAGAAAAATAATAATAATAAAAATAAAACTTTCTGGGCCATTTTTTGGTTTTTCCAGTCCTGGTTTCCTAAGCATTTTTTTTTTCAGAAGTTGCAAACCATCCAGAAGGCATCATCCACTTGAGAATAAAAAAAAGCAACCAAGCTACATCAATGGTTTCTCTTCCCAGCTACAGATTTTCAGGAGACAAAAGGAAACATTCAAGAAACTTTTTTTCTGTATGGAAGTATTTACCTTATCTAAAAAGCTCGAGCTTTGCTTACAGGATGATACTAAGAAATTAGCAGAAGATCTTTCCAGTTATACTTACCTTTTTTGTTGTTGTTGTTTTTTGTTTTTGTCAGGGGATACTACAGAAGGCATGTAAAGTACACTAAAGTGTCTCATAGGTGAAAAATTACCCTCCTCTGCAGCATGCTCTTGATTCTATGGTGATGAATTTCATACCGTATCATTACTAGTCAAAACAAGATTTTATTATCAGGATTCCTGCACAGTTACCTTAGTGTATAAAATTCAAGATGTTTCATGTTTTCATCCATCATCACAGACAACAGTTGGATAATAGAAACCATGTTCCAATCCCCCAGTGAGCGTTTTTCATGTGAACCATAAATAGGAAGTACTAAATGGAAACAAAACAACTGGAGATATTACAAACTTAGAGAAACCTGCAGGGTAACAGGGGAAATGTATATTGTTTTAAGTACAAAATCTATTAAACTGCACGTAGAGTAGAAACTACAAACAGGAAAAGAGACATTAAAGAAAAGCAAGGTGAGTTTGTTTTTGGCTTTTCTCCCCAAAGGAAGCTTACCTTCAACTACCTGTAATATGTATGCATTTCCATCCCTTTAACAGCTTTCTCACCAATCTTTGCTTTCTATAGCTGTAAACATGTGACATATTAAAGAGCAAAGGATATGTATTAGAGTCTAAGTACAGCCCAATTGACTCTGAAAGACCTGTATCTAATTATGCTAGGACTAAATTTCAGCAATGGTTTCAGATACTTTATTCTTTAAAAGAAAAACTAGTTCATCCCTTGGTGGTGCATCAAAAGAAGTGCTAATTTCCAAAAGGAACCAATTCAAGCAGTTAGTCAGTGTTCTCCACCAAAAATACAGACATGTTCATGATGTCTAGCACTTTGATTTCTCTACACCTCAGGCCCAGTTCAAAAAAAAAGGCACACACTGAAGCCAAAGTTGAATTTGAGTAAAAACACAATTGCACAGTCTTTAAATATCTGAGAAATGGCGCATGTATATACGCTACACAGCTATTTAACTGAAATTTTTAATTATGTTTTGTGTTAATGGTTCAGAACACTTCTGATACATTTACTTAATCTTATTTTATATTAAGTATATTATTTTTAAGGTAAACGAAATATCAATGCACAGATTGTATGCTATAAAGTTTTTATCACTGAAAGTATCTCTGAAGAATATCTGAGAAGTTCATTGAATTTTAGAATAGTTTCACAGAAAAGTGTAATACACCAGACAGAATTGCTTGGCTAAACACAATAGACAAAAGGCATAAAGTGACGGATAACTTTAACATCACTTACAGGTCTGAGAAATTAAATTCATCATTGCATCTAGAACAACAACAATCCTGAGAGAATCTGAACTTGGGATTTGGTTAAACCCATTATAGCAAGTAAAGCCAGATGAAAACTTTGGATCCAAAAACAATTCCAATTCAGAACTTTCCTAACATCGTGAGATTTGGAGCTCTATTTCAACCACACACATTGTTTAACAACCTACAAGAAAAACATTATTTTACATTATGAGAATCTATTCTTCATGATAAAATCACAAGTGTTTCGTTGTTTAATTAATAGTAGCAGCAGCATATTCTTTGGCTGTCCTCTTTCCCTCTAAGGTTTGGCCCTCACCAACTTCAACAAATCTCCCTCCCACCATCACCACTGCACACACATCCACACACATCACGGAACTGTTCCCTAGTTTGTTGTTGTTGTTGTTGTTTTAAAAGAACACCACCACAAGAGGCCAGTCCACATGAACTACTTCCATGGTACTGGGGATCTTGTTTCCTGTTTTCTCACTTCAATGTGAAGTTTGATACAATAATGGTTTCCATTTTTAGACAGTGATTTTCTGAACTACCACTCAGATTTGAATTATCTGTAAATAAAGATGCATTTAGCTTGTCATATCTGCAGCACTAGACTTTGTTCTTGCCCCAGTGGCTTCTCAGTCATAATTTTCCCCAGCTTCTGATAATACTAAATTTAGATCGCAACAGATATTTTTTATTATATTCTCTGGCATCATTGTGCCACAACCATTGCCTTATATTAGTTGCATTGAGTATCATTCCTTTATTCCCATAGCTGTTTTTTCAAAAGTGGTCTAACATCTAATTATGTGAGCTAGCATGTAGAAAAAACTTTTTTTTTTTTTCCCAGAGCAGTATCATATGTTTATATAGTCATATTCTTAAATAGATTTCACCTCATTTCAGTCATTTTCCTTTGAAAATTAATGGAAATCTAATCTTTTAGTATTCATTTTCATATAAGGTTACAAACAAAATACATCAGATCTCCCATTTTAGAACAGACTGAAAAACAAACTACTTCTGGAAAATCAGAACAAACAAAATGATTTATAAGGCTTCAACTTCAAACCTTAGCACAAATATTAGCAAGTCATTTTATATTTAATATGTAGGAAATTTAATAAATGCACATTGACACTAGGAAAACTTATAATCCACCTGCCATTCTTTCCCTCTAGTGACTGTGTTAATAATTTAAGACCTAATCTCTCATAGGTAAGAATCTAGCCTCAGGAAGCAAGCGGATGGCCCAAGCATTTTTACCCTAAAGAGAAGAAAAGTATATTGAAAAAGTTTCAATTTTAAATCTTGTAGATAAAAGGAAATATTTATTGGCTGGAGTAGGAAATTACCATAAAGTTGGTTTCCAAAGTTAAAAAAAAAAAAAAAAAAAAGTAAACCTAAAATGTTTAAGGGATTAACAAAACAAAATTAGCCAAGTTTGGATTTCCCTGATTTCCCTGTAGGTGTTCTAGTAGAGTTCTTGCACTATAGTCCCCAGCACACCAACTGAATATCTCCCAGTAATGCCTTAAAATGACATCGCTGGTAATGGAGCATGCTTCCTGGCCCCCAGAACGGCCGCGTCATCTCATATGTAACATCATGTATGTGTCATATGTAATCTCCTATCAGTGATGTGCTCAGACTAGGTTATGCACCCTGCTCAACTTCATACCCTGCTTTTTTGGCACAGAAGGGGCACAAGGCCCAGCTAGCTTCTGTCTGGTCCCAAATAAGAAGGCAGGGCCAGTTTTCATGTACATGCTATATAAAGCACCTGCCTCACACGTTAGACAAAGCTGATATTATATTAAGAACATCTGGCCCTGTTTCTTTTTTAATGATTTGTATGTGCAATATTTTCACAATGCTATTGCTAGACTTTCCACATGCTCTTTTATTAGCAACATCAAAGCTGATTTCCTATATGTTTCCTATAAATGCTTTGTACAGTTCATGTTACTGGATTTAGTTATTGATATTTAGTTTCCTGATAGAAAGGCAAAGCAAAAAAAATATTTGAAGGAAGAATATTTTATTTATTTATCTACTTATTTTTTGTAGCTGGCAGTCAGTTATGTGATGCCTGGTGCTGCACAAGTACCTACAGTAAAAGCAAAGAACCATGTATCCCAGCCCAGTAACCCATCCTTGCCTGCAGAACATTTTCCTTTCTTTTCTCTGCAGACATGTCATTATCTGCATAATAGCTGCGTGTTCTCTCTGTTGCTATGTAAATGTTATATCCTAGTATTTCTCAGCCCATGGAAACGTTAAGTGTTTCAGAACACAACTCAATGCTTGATAGACACAATAAATCTTTCTCTGTCTTTTCTTTTGCCAGTGTTCTCATCAGCGAGTTTTTGATCAGACCTAAGTCACAGCACTTTTATGATCTTTCCTGAACTGGTTTATTTCCACTGTAATTAAGTTTTTTTCCTCTTTGAGGTTCTAAAACTCCCACCATTCAGTAAAATTGATGGCATCCATGCTTCTTAAGACTGATATCAATCTCAAAGATTTCCTTTTATTTTCCATATGTTTTTCAAATTGCTACTTAATCAGGCTATGTTTTTATACCCAACTAAATATTTTCTTTAAAGCGAGTCATTTCAACAAGACTCATTGGCAGGTCCTTCACAATTTCTATTTTTGTATGTAATCTGTGCTGGGTTAGTCAAAATAATAAAACAATGACTCCCTTATAATAGCAGATCTGAGATGTCAACGAAGGCAAAAGTTTAAAAACATTCCCTTAAGAGTTTTTACTCTTTGGCAGCCAGTAGATTTTACACTCTAGGTCTGACTTGTACACAGTTTCTAGATTCTCAGAAAGTAGGAGGAGGTTCTCACTTAATAGGTCTCCAAGCAACAGCCATAAGATTTGCTCAGAGAAGATGAGATTCTAAATCTTGGCCTCTCCTCAAGGCTTATGGATCTATCCAGGGCTAGAGCCATGGACTACACAAGCAGAGAAAAGGGGTATTTTAGGATATATTAGTTACGGGACCCTGGAGATTTCCCCCAGTCTCATTACCACAGAAGGGGATGGTTATTTTAAGGATGATGTCCCTGTTAGCAGATTGATCACCTTTAAAGAATGAATCACACGTATAAATGGAAGAACAAGGCAGCTTCACAAAAGCAGAAGATGTATCTCTTTTTACTGATAAGTTCAACTCCCCAGCCCACCAAGAACAATATGGACATTAAGTGCAGTTTTTCTCCTTCCTCATTTTGAATCAGTGGCTTAGGTATGATAAAGACCAATATTTAACCTACCCTATTTTCCAGAGAGTAAATTTCAGGTGGAAAGTGAACCATAGTTTCCATGCAAACACCAATGTCAGTATATCAATATAGCCAATGTTTATCTGATGCATATCAGAATCAGTATCTTTGTGCTCACTAGGTCCCAAAACAAACAAACCTTTTAGATGACATTTTATAAGACCTTACAATGTGATTAATGAGACTTCAGATCTCAGAGCTTTCAACTGAGGCATTCAGTAGCTACTGGTTCTCTACTGGTAGCATTACAACTAGCAAAACAACACTGAACAGAACAACACCTCTGACGAACAGTCAAAATGACCTCAATCTCTGGAGACTTGAAAGTTTCTAGTCACCAAGCTCTTGTACCTTTTTAACAAGGAGCAGAAATTCCGGCTTTAATCATAGCTCCCACAAGACTGGTCAAGAGAGCAGCTGTGTGACCCAGGTTTGAGACGTTGGAGAGTACTCTAACCATGAGCCTCCTGACCCTCACAGCAGTTTCTTCTCCAGCTGCATTACCACTTTTAGGTACTTCAGTTTTGGATCAGGAACTCTTAATTCATGTCTACTAAATTCCCAAAACTGAACTTTAATGTCAGATTCTAGATTTGACAAGAAATTTTACCACAAAGCTAAGAAACTTTTCCAGTCATAAGTTCTGTTGAACCTGGTGCATTTCCATGAAAAGTTGAGGTTTTGACAAACTGGCAGTTTTTGACATTAAAATTACTTTGTCATAAAAATTCCCAATGAGCTCTAATGCTGATTAATACAGCTGAGCTTTGAAAAAAAAAACACACACACACATATCTTTCTGCTTAATCAACTGCTTACTGATGTTTAAAAGGAATGATAAATGTTTAAAATCAAGAACTTGATGGAAATATTGCAAAACTGTTGATGCTGACATCCATTAGAATGATCAGCTCTTGCCAAAGCTGTGAACACAGGACGTGTGCTTGCCTGAATTAGGTCACTGGAGACTGAACTGGGACAAAGAAAAATCAGGAAGATAAACATTTTCAAACACATGGACATCTAAATGTTTCAGAGGTATACTAACTCCCCGTGTCTGCAAAAACTATAATCACATGTACAAGATGACATTTTTAAATGCTCTCAGATATCTCTAAAGTAGAAGAACAGCAGTATTAATGTGGCAAAAATGCAGCCTAAAAGTGGCTTACATTGTAAGGAAAGAGGGGAATATATAAAGTAGTAAGTTGGTTACCTGAAAGAGTTCTTTTCCTACTCATTTGTCTAAACATTACCTCCCTGGTCTCCACTAAATGTAGCAGGTATAGCAAATGAAATGCCTGTGCTATGCCTTATGCATATGACTAATGGTAGATTCTTAAAGCAAACCCTAGGGACCCCAGTGGGGCCCGATTTTTATGGGTACCACACACCACCTATTCGTCGCTCTGCACGGTGTAAGTATTCAGGTATGGTAAGCCACTGATCGTGATTTTACCTACTGTATTTCCCAGGATCAAAACCTCATCTATGCAGACCTTAATACTCTTCCCCTAGTATGTCATCAAGAATGTGTTGTATTTTCCTGTGAAACATCTCAGGTGCCAAGCACAACCTAAATGGCAGTTTGAGACAACTGTCTCAGAGGGAATGTTGAATGTGTGCAAACACGTGCGCTGTTTTTGTAAGGGCACCTGCCAGATCCCTGCTGATGTATCAAGTGCAGAAAAATCTTTGGCACCAGCCCCTAGCCCCAAACTTTATCCCGTTGTAGGTAGTGGAAAAATGTTCCATTTTTAGTTATACAATTATATTGGGCCCATACATAAATGAAGCATTCTCTCTTACCCGCTGTTTAAAGACCAGTATGTCCATCCGCTGGGCTAGTTCTTCCGCACAAGGCATGCCCCAGAACCATGATTCTTTCCTGCATATATTTTAGCCTCTCTCTAAATTGAGAGGTATTTGTCTAAGAGTATTAACACAGGACAGGTGAAGCCTCTATTTTGAGTGCAGGACCTGACTTTTGCTCTTTAAAGAAACATGACCCGCTCTTTAAAGCTCCCCAACAGTCTGCCACAGTTCCAATGAGTTCTAGCCATGGTGGTGCCCATTCTTCAGCTTACAGTAATCTCTTTTGCTTTACTCCTAAAACTTTTTATTACTTGGGAATCACTCAGAGGCAAAGCACCTTCCAGAAGTTTAATGCACTGATCTTATGTCACAGAGCCCCTGTCATAAATATGAATCATTTCCACTGTTCAAGTAACACTTTCTGAAAGGCATACTTTGTCTCAAGGAGAAACTCGGTGAAAATGAATACGATAGAATAATACAAACTCTTTAACCTTGGTCCCCCGATCAACCAGTATGGGCGACTTACTGGACTATGCTCGGGCTCCCACACAGGAAACCTAAATGCAGGGGAACAAGAAAGGTGAATGCATGAGTTTTGTTCTAATATGGAAGTAGAATAAAGTCCTGGGTGCTGGGAAGTAACTAAGTTCACTAACAAAAAAAAATCTGAATTTGTAAGAGAAAGTATATTCCAATGGATTGAAACCATCGGAAATATATCAAACTGAAGAATGAAGGAAATAAACTGTGATCAAAGACAGCAGAGGCTACCAAGAAAGAGCTAATGAACACTCAAAGATGTGACTGAGAGCTCTGGGGACAGGATCACGACAGGGGAAAGGGGAATGAAGAAAGGACAGCGTGCATTAGAAATAAGAGACATTGATTGCTTTTGGGAATAAAAGAAAGGAAGAACTAAAAGTGGAAAAGTCAGAAATAAAAAGGAGGGTAAAATAAGAGGAAAGAACCAGAGGTGAAAATGACTAATTAGAAATATAGAGTGATGCACTCCGTAAAGTTGACTTTGCTGAAGGACCATCTCTCCAAAGAACTGACCAACAGACTAAGAAGGAAAAGTGGAGATGCTGAAAGAATGAGTTGCCTATGAAAGACAGACAAGAGCCCAGTTTGGTCCAAGTTAGGAAAACGAAATGCATTCAGACCAGGTTAGGAACCAGAAGCATAAAAGGAAGAAATATGCCATAGCCAGGGCTCGCCTTAGCATTCCGACTTTAACGCTCACATTGGTTCTTCGGCAGCATCATTAAATATTTTTAGCTATGCCTAGAGGCCCCGACATATTGAAGCACTCCTACACTCTGCTAATACAAGCTTTTAAAAATATGTTTATATATTTATTTGTACTTTAAAATGTGAATCTATTTAGACTAAAAATGTTTTATTCCATTTCCAGTAAAAACAAAAATATATATGTCTCAATACATTAGGGTTTTTCCTAAGTGCCGAGAATCTTTTAGCATTCAGCCATCTCTATAATAAACTCTAATAAAACATTAAAAGGCTACTTTGTAAATTCTGGGACCTAGTATAAGCAGTGAGAACAGAATTTCCTTTTTCTTTTAAACAAAGCAGCAAAGTGTGAGGCCTTCCAAATAATAAAAGAATGTTTATGGCCTCCCTTCTTCTTCCCATAACAATCTTGATGCCAAATAAGAAAACCTTTAGGTTCTCATGGCACATTTCTTTTAAATATTCCATGTTGAAGAGTCACAGAAACAAAAGTATTGATTTCTTGGGGCCTTCTGACAGGAAGCTCAAAACAGCCTTTGCATTGCAATAAACGAGAAAAGCAAGATTTAGGATAGCTAGAAATACACCATGACACAAATAGTAGGACATAAAAATTACAAAACCAAAAATTTCACCTTCTTGATCTCTCAGTCAAACTAAAGTGAGGAAGAATGTTTATACTCTCACAGAAGAAGCTGCTCAAGTAGCTACCATACCAGATGCAATTCCAAGAAGATTTCTGTTGAAAATGAGGTCTTAATAGAAGATGAAAAAGCATCAAGTATGGAAATGCCTCACCACTTTCCAGACATTTAGACTTAGAGTGAACAGAGTAGCAATCACATGGCAGAAATTTTCTGATTAAAGAGGAAACCTGAAAGAGATCTTTTCCTCATTTACCTAGCACAAAGAGGATACATGCTCCAAATCTGGCTTTTTTTTCCCATCTCCACACTGTACTGCAGCTCTTTTTCACTTTTATGTTTACCTGCAATGTCTTACACCCACATTCAAATGAAATTGTTTGATACTAGTCTAAATATGAAGAAAAAAAAAAGTTGCATGTTATCCTGTTTTTAGTGAGCATGGCTAGCTGTCTCATTAAGCAGGCTTGAATACATGTAATACAGTGGGAAAATAAAACAAATACAACTGACATTAAAGAAAAGAATTATAATATGGATATGATTTGGCCCTTGTGTTGTATTTTAAATTAAAAATAACCAGGCACATGTCATTTTAAACCTGACTAGTACTGCTTAGAGTGGAAACAACTTTTGCTAGGAATAGCCAATAGGAGAAGGGAAAAATGAATCAGAGCCAGAAAAACCTGGCTTTCTTAAAAACTATTAATAAGAGATCTGGTGAGACAGGCATTTGTCTACACAACTGGGTAAATATGAAATATTCCTATTGTTATTTTTTTCACTCAGTAAAACATTAAGGCAAAATCAATATCAAAAAAAATATTCTGCAGCCAATGCATCTCGGGTCCAAAATCAATTGGTAAAAATTACGTAACAATTATAAATGTTTATGCTTTAGAATATAACCCAATTTTAAAATGCTTCAGAAGGGCAACAACCATACAAACAGATTGTAGCATGAAGTGCCAACTGAAACAAGCATGTGATATCATTGTGAAATTACATTATCTGACACATTTTAAAAGCTTATTCAGGTGCTTACTTCAGCCCATAAAACCCTGCAGGTAAATAAAGACAAGATGACAGTTCAGTCAGCTAACCATAACATTTTTCTAGTGAAACTCCGTAGCAACATACTTGATGGTCAAAAAAAAAAGTCAATGGTAAAAACAAATGTCAATAAACTACATGCTTCTGTGGAAAAAATGCAGCTACTAATAAGGTAACATCAGCAATTACAAGGGCATGACAGTCTCAAAAGGAGTTTACAGTATCAAGCATGTGCAGTCAAAATACCATCAAGCATCCTCACTGCACCAAAATGAGAAAACAAGGCAGTTTATACCACATGCTGTGCGAAATCTGCCTCTCAGATCCTTCTGCCAATACATACACTTTGAAGGAAACCACCAGACTTTTCATTATTCTATGAACAAGCAGACAACAAGAAAGTCCTAGTGTCAGAGCTTTTCATAGAAGGAATAAATATTCATCAGCACATCTTAACTTAGTCATCAGTTCACACACTGGAATGAGTCATGTTATTCAATCTAGCATGACTCCTTGATCAAAAAAAACAAACTAGAAGGCACGAGCTGGTTGCCACAAAAGGTCTCATTGTGCCTAGCTGAAATTCTTTCAGTGTCAAAAACATCAGGACAGGACCTTTCAGGACCTTTCCTCATGAACCAAATGTCCAGTTCTCCTGCAAGTTAATTCTGATCCGAAAACAAAGGGAAAGTGATGTTTAAAGCAAGATCACACTGGTGGTCAGTGACAAATTTGTTGCTATATTGTGTGAATTTAAATGAAAAAAAAATTGTGACTCTTAGTATCACAAAGGGAATAGATAAGACAATGCTAATCAAGATACATTAAAAAAAAAAAGAAATTCCAGTCATCTATTTTCCATAGCTTGGTAATAGTTATCCAAATTTTTCACAGCCCACAGTGCTACAGAAGTTTCAGGGGAAACTGGAATCAGATGATCAGATGAAGATTCAGATGCTAAATGATTCACAGTTGGAAAAAATGCAAGTAGAATAAGCACTTGACAGTCTGGATATTTGTTCTTACACACTCTCCCAACTGTGCAACATGCCTTCATAAGCTATACCTTATGTATTATATAATACACAAGTTCATATGTTTAAAGATCTAAAAGTCTTAATTACAATACACCTCAAATATACACAACCACTACAGAAAACCATCACATTTCTTCATGGAAATAACGCTCCATTTTCTGCCAGCACTACATGACATCACTGTTAAAGTGAACAAGCACCAGCCTGTGCCACCTTTCATTTGGCATTCAGTTGTTTTCTCACACTCCCAAAGATAGAAGTGATGACATAAAGACTAAATATGAATTAAAGGGCAATTCAGCAAGAATACTATGTTGGAGAACGCATGTGATGAGGCACATAGGTCCTCATTTTAAAACTCCCACTTCAAGCTCACTAGCATTAAGTTTAATTCCAATAAATAAAAACCCTAAAACAGGAGAAAGAGTTTTTTGGGAAAAGAGCTTTAAGGTAGGATTGTCATTTAATATTATTTTTATAAAGCGATTGTTCAACATGTCTTCAGAAGGAAAACAGGATTTAAAAGCTGTACAGGATTTAAAAGCTGTACAAATCATATTTTGTGAAAATGTTAAATGGTTAGTACAGTGCTGCTATTCTTGTTCCTTTCAGGAGATGTCAAGAATGAATAAATATCATTATTCATCTTTTCAAAATCTGGTCTGACCAGTAATCAATCTGTAAATGGTCATGATCATTCTCTATTCAAATGGATGTTAGCAAACATAATTAAGAATTCCAGAAAAAATGTTAATAAAGTATTAATTCTAAATTTAAGGAAGTTTTTAGTTAGAAGAGAGTAGATGTGGTACTGCCAAAAATTCCTTACCTCTTATCCATTCCCCTATCTACATAAGAAATCCTGAATCTACATAAGAAATCCTGATCTTTGTGCAGAGGGGAAAGAAAAAAAAATACAGCTATTAGGCCTATTTTCTCCCTGGGAGCCAAGAATCTTACTCCTGCAACTATATTATTGCTTCAGTTTGGAGCAATAACACGGTTTTGGAAGCAAATCCCCTTATCATCCACACTTAGCAAGTTTTGGTTCAATCTGTTCTTCCGATGAACTTGAAAATTCCCTTCTAATGAAAACAAACTGGAAGCCTCACAACAGAAGTGGTACCACAAACATTCCCCACATGCCTGGGGACACAAGGGCACAAACCAATGGCTCATTCTTTGGGTAGCTTCAGACCACAAGGGGTAAGGATTTTTTTTTTTTTATTGGGGACCAGGCAAATTGCCCCAAATCATGTACTAGGCCAATGTACTAGGCCTCAGCATCTCTTACTTCAAAGTACTTACCCTCTCCTCTTTCACCAAATTACTTTTTAATGTAGACCTGGCTGGATCCTCTCCTATTTGAGGAAAACCATCTGAGGAATGAAGTCTACTGACTTCTAACTATGAGCATCAAGAAAAGTGATATTATGTCTGCTTCCTGTTTCTCAGAGGTATTAATGTAGGATGGACAAAAGGGAGTTGGCAAAGGAAGGGAAGAGAGAGAAAGAACAATAAAAACATTATGTTATTGGATCTCAATGCATGGTTAGATGCTGCAAATTAGCACTCTATTTCTATTTCATAGAAGAGCCCAGTGCCCTCCTTACAGGTGGAATTAGCAAAGATTGATTTCTTTATACTACATATAAATTTATACTATTTATATAAAGAGAGATTCTTTAGGAAATGATTTAGCATAGCTTATAGATTGACTAAATATTTCCCCTTGGAATCATAAAGCTTTTTCAAGTGCAAATAACATCTCTTTCCTAGCAAAATGAAAATAAAATATGTACATATGCATTTGGCTTTCATGTATTTGGCTCCCTTGTGGTTTCATGACAGTTGCAAACCACATGAACCATGTGAAATCTCAATACTTTAAAGGATACATAGCAATGAAAATGGAATCTCATTTTCTGTTCTTTGATCACATAACCAATATTCATCTTTTTACCAAAGTAATCTTTTAAAATTGCTAAACATCACTTTCAGAAATAATTTCAATACTTAAGAGTTTATGTGATAACATTAATACCTTAAGTAAAAATTCCCCAGGAGTGGAACAAACAAAATTGAGCCTTAAGAAATCAAAGGGAAGAAAACAAAAACAATTAAATGTCAAGCACCAGAAATAAATATTTGCTGAAGTCAGGGAAGATCAACTCAGGGTTAACAATTTTTTACATAAAAAGTCAATAAAGAGTTCTACGATACCCTTGCTTGAAAAGAACTTTTCTTCTAATGCTGAGCCATCAATTCTAAGAGAATAATTCATTGCTCAAACTCTAGCAGGATCAAAATCTGATAAAAATAATATTGAGTAGTATATTAAGTCTTGGTTCCACACTGGTGAAGTACAAAGCAGACTGCTATTCACATACAGTTTATCAGTGATTTCAGTTCTACTCTTTCCCTACAAGGACCACAACTCCAGCTGGAAATGCATTTGAATCTATAATTAAGATTACTAGAGCGAAGATAAGAACCAGAAATACAAGACTCTCAGAAGTCATCTCAGAAGTCTTCTAAGAGCAAACATCCAGTATTTTAATTATAAGAAATAATAAAAGGCAAAAACAGAGATATCCCCTATCCTCTTATTCCTATAGCCTGGTCAAAGCATCGGAGCAGAACATGCTCACATGTAATTTTGAACACTGCAAAACTCCCAGTACAATTCTCAATTTTTTAGGGCATGTGCATATCGTATTTATAGATTTCATACTCTCAACAAGAACAAAAAAATCTCCCTCCTATAGATATTTACACAATCTAGAATTAGCTTAGTTACTACATTCCAGTGGTAGAGATACTAAAACATTCAAGACTTAAAAGCCAACTGTCAAAGAAGCTTCAAATGAAAGCATCTAAACCACATCATATTCTGAAGAAAGCAGATTCTTTGAAGCATTATTTTAGATCAGATCTCTA
The DNA here is from genome assembly GCF_059628265.1 of Tinamus guttatus. Lineage (NCBI taxonomy): Eukaryota > Metazoa > Chordata > Aves > Tinamiformes > Tinamidae > Tinamus > Tinamus guttatus. Next base: position 1,554,487 of record NW_028288822.1, on the reverse strand, counting down.
GTAAGCTAGGACGTATGGAGATTTGCGCATAGCATGCATACCTACAACATCCCAATTTATTTACTGCAGGGCACAGAACTTTCAGTAAAAAGCCTATTTTTTTTCCATTTGTGCTTTCCCTATTCTGAATATTCTTACCATTTTAGATGTTCTTTCTGTTACTTTTCAGAAATGAGTACTTTTATTATGACTTAAAGGTGACACCTACAATAATTTTAGGTTAGAACTGTAGCTGTTTAACCCTCTTGCCACTGGCATAAAAACATACGTAATCAGGGCCATCCTTTAAGCTCTTTGAAATGTATATTCCAAAATCCAGTGTTTTAACAACAAAATTTATCATTCATTAAAAAAATGAAATAATATCACAGATGTATAAATTCCAATGTTGCTATGTAGAGGAAATTTTTAGTGTTTTTCTATTATGTTTCCAGTCACAGAAAAACCTACATTTTAATTCCAAGCTCACTAAGAACCCAAAACAAACTTAGAGTTGTAATAAGCCTTTTTTTCTTAGCCAATAATATCTTAACCAAACTTTCCGTTTCCTTTGTTTACAAAGTTTCTTCTAACTCCATGGTACCACTCAGCACAGATTCTGAGAACACCATTTATCTAGAAAATTTCTACGGAATGGCACAGAAAATGTCATGATCTGCAACAAAACTGACCACAGGTCCTCATGCCCTCTAAAATATTGTATATACACAAATAAGTTACAAATCTGACACTGGAGAGATATGCCATTGCAAATCTATCTCATTTAGGCTCTTTCTTTTTTGTTTTTCTCCTCTAAAATCTCAATTGCATGTTCCTTCAGGCATGACAGAAAAAAAGCTACCATTAAAAAACCTAATATAAAAAGCATCTACTTGGGAAAAATGCTAGACTGGTGAAAATGTGAAAGGACGTGATGTGTTTACCCCCTGGAAAGGTTCTACAGCAACGTTTCAACTGCCAGCAAATCTCAATCCCTATCTGAGGGAACTGCCTTGGAGGCACAGGTGGATAGTTGTCTCCATGCCCATTCGTTCCTTGTTCAAGTTGCCAATTTTGCCTCCCTACACAGAGGAGCACAAATCCAGCATTTGCTAGTTCTAATTCAATTATATAGTTCAGCTATGCAAAGCAGCAGAAAAATTCAATACACATTCCAGATTAAAAACAAAAAAGCCGCAAAACCAGAAACTAAATCCAAACCAGTTCTTTTTAACTGAGTATGAGATATATATGTCATCTTTTTCTTCTTTGCATTCCAGTCAACACACACTGTAAGGTATATGCTGGTGTCCTGGGGAGCCTTCTGCCTCCCCAGCGTGCAGGGTCGCTGCACAGAGCCACCACAGGCACCAGTGCAGCTGCCTCTATTAACGCTTAGGACAAGTCCAGAGGTAATTCAGGTAGCCCTACCGCGACTAGCTGTGGTTTTACCTGGCCACCAAGTTTGCCTATACATGAAGTGGCCCAGGGCACTGTAAGTGAGAAAAATGACGTGGAGTCATTTGGCTGCTTATAACAAAAGCACCAGGCTGCAATTATAAAACTTGACTTTCAGAAGATCTTTTAATCACCAAAATGCTCTCATCTGCTCTGTGCTTACTGAAGAAAATGAGGAAGGGATGTGACAGACTGAAATACAAGCTTATTAGAGCAATCAGTGAACCAGTGCTTGTTTGAATTGCACACGCATGAGCCTTTCCCCACTGCCCTAACTTCAGTTTCCTTTTCCAAAGGTCTGAACATGGTTTCCTTGTCCAAAGATTACAGACTTGTGCAATTCTTCCTCAGGTTTCATCTCAGTGCACCCTTGCTTTTCATACAGGGCTTTGCGGAGGTTTGTAAACCTACTGCAGGAAATTGTCTTTTCATTAGAAATGATTACAAGTTGAAAGTTGGAAGGGAAACAACTGTCCTGCATTCCTGGCCTGCTCACACAACTAGGAGTCAGGAAAGCTTTAAGGGAAAATCAAGGCCATGAATGTGATCCTTTCAGGGAAGATGAGAAGCACTTCTTTTTTCTACTCACCACCACTCTAAATTTTAAATTTTCTAGACAGCATTACAGAAAACATTAGTGAACTTAATCAATTTATTCCATGTGAAAGGGAAACAGGAAGAGACGTGGGTGTCCAAGGGGCCCAGTTCCTCTTCATGTTCAGAAACACCTCTCTGACACACTGTACTTTGACCTGCTGTATCCTATTTTGGAGCGGTGACAGAGGTACAATCTAACTGTGAGAGAGAGAAGGATTAATGCGGTTATAAAAATCCAGCAGGGCAAGACCCAGCAGAGAGGACAGATTATGCCACAGCTGAATGAAATGGAATTCTTGCACTTTTTGAGGCAAGCAGCTGTCAAAAATGAGATACTGAGCTAGAGGGAGTTAGCCCGTCATTGTGGCACTTCTAATGTTCCCATACTCCTAAAAGGAAATACATGTAGTATTTCTTCCTATAAATCCAAACTGCTGTTTCAAATATTAGGCCTTTTGCTGCAGATAAGAAGGTAAGTGTTAAAAAGTGTAGCTGTCTCTAAATAAAAAGCTGAAATTGAAGGAAAGATCATTGCCAAAACATAAGAGCTACCTCTGAACTGCTTCTTTAATTTCATATCTGGCTTCTTTTTAATCAAAAGAATCTCTTCCCCCCTTTAAAAGCCTCTTTGGCTTAGATCTGCAGAAAATCCAAAGTACAAGCTCCAAGCTGGAGCTGTTACTTGAAAAAAAATGCCATTTCATGAACACAGAGACTATATTGTCACCACAGTATGGCATTCGTCATATTAAATGCCATTAATCTGTGAGGTAATAAAACTCTATACGCCGCCTTTTCCTCAGGAATTAAGAGTCTTCATGCCAAACCTTAGAGCTTTCCTTGTCTTTCAAAAAGTACTAATCCTGCAGTGTGATTACCTCTTTGTTGTGAGTAAGCAAACTAATATTGCTTATGGCTCTAATTGTAGTTTATTTTGAAAGGCTTTTTACAGACAGCAGAGATTTTAGCCTTTACATTGGCGTTAGCAAGTTTAACTGCTCATCTACCCAGAGCTGGATACAAAGCCCTATTTTAATTGTCCACATAGACAGCACTTTGCACCCATGACAGAATGTTTCTAACAGGATCAGTTCCCGTTTTTATAAAATTGAGTTTTTCTTTTTTTTTTTTTATTGTAGCATTAAAACAATGACAGGAAGAAACAGGAAGGCATGTACATGATTTAGGAATAGGTCCTGCCAACATCCAGAATCACTTCAAATTTAATTAATATTGCTTACTGCTCTTGAGGTTTCAGGGCTTCATGTCTAACTTAGCTGAATAAGCTATCCCATTAACGCCTGGACAGGGTAGGCTTTACCTTCAACGAAATGCCAGATTTTTATACATCCTTCACATCAGATTTTCCTCCTTTCCCCCCCCCCCTTTTTTTTTTTTTTAATTATGCTTAGGCTAATGATAAATAAGCATTTCTGATTTTGGTTACTTTTTGTGAATTTCTCTAGGAAAGACTGGTGAAACTCATCCTCGGGTCTCCACTATACAAACAAGAAGCATCAGAGACTTTATGAAGTTCCTTAAAGCTACTGCAATCTGCCCCTGCTTTGTAAACTGAAGGACATGTAAGAGGGTGCATTCACTCTAGAATGTTAAAATATAACTTTTTTAATGAAAACTCCAGCTGTGGAGCACAGCACTGAGTTACATTGTGGCATAAGGCTACAATAATCTTTGGCCTTGATAGCATCAGTAACCAAAACTAAATTATTAAACACTTGAGCACGGAAAAGAGTGTCCAATTCAGGAGTCATTTTTATAGCACAAGGCATTATTTCAAAATATTTGCATCCTACTCTAGACTTCTCTGTCCGGTTGCAGTTTTACTTTCTTTTGTTCCATTCATGTAGCAAAACTCCATGTGGATGTACTCTGCTCCTTCTTGAGGAAAGCAAATCTATTTTTAATTAGTTTAGCAAATTATTCACATTGCTGTGACAAAAATAACCTCCGTACTAATGTTAAGTTCAGTAGCCTTTCAGGGCAGCAGTTAACACCTCTTCTCACTGCCAGAAACTTCCTCATGGTGGCTTGGAACAGCAGAACAGAGTCTTTTCATTTCACAGTGAGATAAGCACTTCTAATTCCTTCTCCGTTGGAATGAGAAAGTAATACCTTAACCCAGAAAAAAAAAGGGGGGGGGGGAGGTGGAGGGAGGGAAACAATGATAAATACCAAAAAATATTATGCGAAAAACTCCAACTGCAAACCAATAAATTCCTTTTCTAAAAACCAAGGGAGAAAAGAGCCAACAAAGTAAAAGGAAATAGAGAAAAACATGTGAGAAAATCAGGATGAAGAGGCAAGAGTGTGAGTAAGCACCAGGAGCCAAAGGAAACTGATAAGAAAGTTATGGTCCAGAGGGAAAGAGAAATAATATGCCATAATTCAAATCCATCGCCAGATGGACCAAAACGAAAGACAGGATGATAGCAAAGTGGGGGTGGGAGGGATAAGAGATTATTTTACTTTAAACATTATGTACAGCTTATTAGAAAAAAATAAATGATATTCCACAGTTTTATTTTGCAGTCTCAACAATTTTAACTGAATGTTACATAATTTTAGGTAATTTTTGCTAATATTTTTCTATTCCAGTTTTGGGCACTTGGGGAATGTGGGATTGAACTCCTTCTCACTCAGGCAACTAAAACAATCAGGAGATTCCATACAGCCTATACTGTCAAAAGGCCAAGGCCATAAAAATTGCAACTCCCTTATACAATATGAACAGAGAACAAAAAAGTATACTGTAGGGAACTATCCTGCACTGGCAAGAAGATAGACTAGATGACTTAACAGGTCTTTTCTATCAATTTCCATGAAGTTATGAGCACAGTCTTTGACCTTTTCTCATAACACACATGTCTACAGCTATACGGATAGTTTGAAGGGCTTTCAAGGCTTTCAGATATCTATGGACTCAAGAGATGGCTGCATCATTAGACCATTTGACATTGGCCCTTGCTGCAGGTCAAGAAGATTCTTTTCCCCTTCCTTCCAGGCTTTTTAAAAAAAGAAAAAAATTATGGATCATATATGTCTCCTACTTAACGCATGTGTAAGACTTCACTCCCCTCTAAAAGGCACAGGAAGACCCTGAGGCAAAACCAAGCCTCCTAGCCTGATGGACATCAGTTTCTTTAGCTGATGAGCCACAGTAGCCCAAGCCAGTTGTTCCCATATAAAGGAAAACAGAACATGGTACACAGAGCATGGTACATCTAGGGGTTAGAAGACACCTCTCCTTCTCAATCCATTTAAGCAATGTTGCATTTATGCAAATTAGAAAGATATTTTCCACAAATTGTAAGTTTAGTCCTATGCATTTCATTCAACCTACACCTGTTATGTGTGGACAACTCTAACATCTAAAAGCAATTTCTCACTCTTGACTTTTTGCAGATGTGTACTCCTGCTGCCTCCTGAACACCTTAGGAAGTGAAGGATGAACAGTTGTACAAATATACTCATGGGACAGCTTCAGCAAAAGGGTTCACATGGTTGTCTTGACTTCTCACTTGCTGCTATCACTCTGAATCAACAGAAAATGTAACTTCCAAAAGGCATGAACCACAGAATAGAAATACCAGGTATTAAATAATCAGCTGAGCTGACATATTCCCAATGGAATTTGGTCAGGTAGAAATGCTTCACTGTTAAGATCATGTGCACCTACACATACAAAATAGCTAGAGTCAACCCAGCGAACGAAATTCATTGGGAGCATACAAGCAGAGCAAAAACAGATTGCCAAATTATTGTCTTCGATATTTCACCTAGAGCCACAGCCATTCACATCTTGGTTCTTTTTGGAATTGTCTCCTTCCATTAAGACAAATTTGTCCTAATAGCCTCTATCACAGAATTATTTCGCCCTTGCGCTCCATGACTCAACTCCCCCACATCCTGAAAGCAAAATAGCTGTCTACACCCAAATTCTTTTACTGATCCAGCAGAACTACTGTAAGCGTGTCTGAAATTCTTGTTGTTATTTTACTTGGAGACCTAGGGAGGTTTACAAAAAAAGGCATCCTCAGCTCGAGCCTCCAGGGGCACAATACTGATTCCTTCTAACCACAGCAAGTTACAAAATATCTTACATGAGCAGTTCTTGGTGAATCAGCTGCCTTGCAAAGTAAGCAAAGATCAAATAACAGAACTCAAAATATGAAATTTCCTCCACTGCTCCACAATCTTTTCCTCACTGGCTGCAAGTGAAAGGAGAAAGATGATTCCCCCCAACAGACGGCTCTCTGAAGGCTGGGTATGCAGCTGGCAGGTACTCCAGGCTATATTTAAAAACATAGTGGAGATTAGGGAGAACTGGGTTGGGGGTCAGGGGAGGCTGCTGAAAAGGAAAGACTGCTCTGGGCTGCAAAATGGCTTTGTAATACACAAAGTGGTTTTCTTTCTATTTCCACCCCCTCCTCCCCCTCACCACCCCCAGTAAATTAGGGGGTGGGGATGGAAGAGAAAGGCTTTACAGCTCTTTCTAAGCAACAAAAAATTCAAATATGTAGAATCTAAAGATAAGAAATCTTTGGGGGAAAAAAAAAGTTCTGATAAACCTTCCCTCTAGTGGATGGACATGGTTGTTCTGCCTCTGCAAACACAACTACTAGGTCAACAGGAAGGATAGAAATAAAAGGATTTTCCTCCTTAAAAAAAGGGTCTGCTCAGAACACATTTTGAGTGTGTCCAGCACTCAGGTTCTGAGGATTTACTGAGGTTCTGCGGGTTCTTTGGTAGTTACTATTTAGAACTAGGCTTCTTTACATAAAAGAACATACCTACCAGTCTTCTAACACCTGATAAATCGCTAGCAAATATGTTCATTGAGATGACCAAAGAGAGACTGCTACTTCACGGTTCAATATATTGCTAGGATAGGAATGTTTTTCATTGTAACTTAAGTTCAGTGAAGATGCCTTCTTACTCACGGGATAGGTTTAAAAAAAAAAAAATCCAGGCCACACAGCAGACAAAACTGCCTTTATTAGAGATTATTCCTTTGACAATATCATTTTTTTTCACTTCTTTAACCTGCTTTTTGGAGAGTTACCTATGTCCCTCTCATAATTGTTAATTTCCCCAAGAGAGAGCTGAAGGGAATGTTAAACTTAATGTAATATACTACATGTACTATGGCAAAATGAATGGTATAATAATTAAGAAAGCTTTTATATTGTAACAGAATCTTAAAGTGGTCTCAAAAGGACTGGAAGAATGCCAGAAACCCTTCCAGTGAACAAGATTGTCTTTAATAAAAATTTATTTAAAGTTTGCCAAATTTGTTAGAAGCCTATTCTTGCTTGTTTAAACCAACAGAGAATTAAGAAGTGGGAGGGAAAAATAAGTTTAGGAGCAAAAAATCAGAATAGCTTTTCAACCTCAGAAATATGTTCTAGCTACCCGACTGCCAAGCAGGTCTGCGCATATCAGAGGCCTTTACTCCCAACTATACTGTCTTTCTGAACCATTTGTTTCACTGTCTTGCCTTTGTTTTCTCTTCTCTGAGCATCACTGAATTACAATAACTCCTTACAATATCTCCTCCTCCTGTGGTTAAGATTAATTAGTTAATGTTTGGAAAGTATCATACAGGAAGTACAGAAAGTGCCAGCTAGTATTTGAGAAGTCCAAAGTGTCACTGCGCCTTTCTAATCATAGATTCAAGAAACAGAATAGCAATTTTGTAATAAATAATATGTGCAAATTTCACGGGGAAAGAAAAGAAAAGCAACAAGGAGAGAGAAGAAGAACCTGAAAAGACTTGATTATTAATCTACAGAAGCTCTGGACATTGGCTTGTGTTCTCATTAAAGCTAGAAGAATGAGAAGTTCTGCCAAATGTATAATGTAATATAACAAAATAAAATAAAATAAAAAATAAAATGGAAGTCTTACTTTCCACAAAATGCATTTTCCAAACTCCTTACTGTGCTCTTCTCACTTATGCATTACACCTTTCTGTGTTGCTTGCTTATAAAACTCATTTTCTTTTTACCTTCCTCCTCAATCCAATCATCAAAATTCACCTGACCCATCTGTTGTATTTCTACCATATCAAGATTAAATCTAGGTGAGACTTCCAGACAAAACAGAAATAAATTCCTCATTCCTTGGGCATGTCTGCCCAGAGATGTTATGGGACTGAAAATAATAATCCTGTAAGTTCACTATTATTCTAGAAAGTCCTTCCCTTGGGAGTATTTTCCTTTGGACTACAGGTCTATGGATGGAACTTTCACGCTGTGTCTTTATTCACAATAGTATCCCATGAAGGAGATGCAGCCTCAAAGAAGCTGAAGAATGAGGTCTCCCTCAGAAACCAGCGGGAGGCCAAGTGTGTTGCATGAAAGTGATGTAAAAAGGACAAGAGGACAGTATGACTGACATTCCTGCAGCTGTGTCTTCCAAAATGCAATGGCAGGGGAGCACCAGGACATGCACACACAGCCTAAACTTCTGCAAATTCACTGCCAGTCTTGCAGGTTTTGAAGGTTTCCTTAATTCTCCAAATTGCTGTGATCAGGTGATCTTTTTTTAATTATTTGAGACAGCAAGATTTTCTATTTGTGCACACATGATGAGTGATTCTGAAACAAGAATTCCAGCCAACCAAAGAAAAAAAAAAGGTATAAAGTATAGTATTTTTAACGTAGTGTTTTCCACAGCTATATGGCATACACATGTACAAACCCACACACAAACATACCAGTTTCACAGAGGCAAAGGAAGTGTTTTCTTTCTCTCCTCAAGCATGTTAGGATGAAAGATGAGGAGTGCCAAGAATCAGCATCTTCCGCCTTCTCACTGTAGCCTCAGTCCGACTTAATGAGATACAGAAACAACTGATACTTTCTAAATGCATATCCTTCCAGTAATTACCAAACAGAAAGATGCAATTCAGGACAATGAAGAAATGGAAAGCTCAAAATTGATCTCAAAAAGGTCAGCCAACTTATTTGTCTGTTTTATCATTTCAACAAGGAAAAGGGATAAGCTGTTGAGTTTTTTTTAATGGAAAGAAATGAAAAAACATAAGAAAATTCTAGAAAACTTGTCCCAGAAACATTCTAAACAAGACTAGCAATCATAAAGGTTTTTTTTTTCCTTTTACTAATGCCATGGGAAGAGAACAGCTGGCCTTCATAGCCATACTCATATTTCTAATAGTAAAGTGACACTGGTAAATGGAAAGCATCTTTAGCACAGCATGATAGCTAAAAACATACTAGGGGATCTTTTGATTTTTTCCATTAATATGAAAGTACATGGAAAAAAAGCGTATTCCTGTCCACAAATATAGATGAATTATACACGTGCGTACTTTAAATCAATTTAAAATATTCAAAATTCATTTTTATATTTTGGTGATTGTTTCAGCAGATTTCAGCACATTATTAAATCCAGAACCTTATTGTTATCCACATATATTATCACAATACCAGATATTTTTACCAACAAAATGTATAATCAAAATTAGACTTGTTTAAAAAGGTATAATTTTCTTGAGACCACTGAAATCATTCAGGCTATTTCTCCGCTTTACGCCTTCTGCTTTTTAGACAACCAAGCTGGCATCAACCTTTACATGGCTTTACATGATACATATTTAAGAGGGCTATGCTCAACCAAATCACCTTGTCTGCTTCCTTTAAATGTTGATAAATTCAATTCCTATCATTCCTGCAGTCTTTTCAGCACACAACAAACATCTACCTATCAAAAGCTTAAAAAAACTCAACATCTTTAAGATACTTGTCCGAGTAATGCCTTTGAAAACAGTGGATAGTATTAAATAATTTTATAAGCTGCTGCTAAGCATCTTGCACCAGTACCATTCTCACCAGGAGCTGGCCCACTGAAAGTCTTCCTAAATGCAGTTCAGAGACCTTCCTAAATGCAGTTCCACTCAACATTTTTGCTGTTTTGTCCCAGATAACTTTGTCCTGTTTAGTAACATTCCTCCCTTGAATGAAGAAGACCTCACTGCATGAGATCCTTCACTCATATTAACCAGACAAAATGAAGTAATTGAATACACTCCACTAAGCTAAAATGGGATATTTCAGAAAGTATTTCTTCTCATCCAGAAAGAGCCAACGATTCCCCTTCCAGGCAACCAAAAGCACTCACCAGGCATCCTTTCAGCACAAAATTTAAGCAAATAACATACTGAGAGTGTAGCACAACATGATGTATTTATGGAAAATGCACATTCATTTTTACAGACTGAGGCACTAAATTCAGCTATAAGGATGTTCTGCTGTTTCCCCACCAATGTATCTCTGACAGAAGAGAAGACAGAAGATCATTGAGGAGAAAGCAACAAACACAACCAAACAGCAGCTTCCAGCATTAGCTCTGAAAGCATTATTATCTAGGAGGAGAAAAGCCTGGAATTCATAAAAAGTATTATTTACCAAATATGTGACCACAGAAATTGCCAACACCAACTATTTGACCACAGAATCCAGGATACTTTAACCACAGCCGTTCCCAATTTAAAGCCAGAAATATTCATGTAATACATCTAACAGAGTCAAATATGTCACGCGGCAAAGGCGAGCAGCGCACGGGCTGCTTCGCTGGCTGCCGCTGCTGGTGCGGAGCTGGTGCCGCCGCGCTCCTGGTGTCGGGCAGCAGGGCCGTCCCGCTGCCGCTGAGCCCGGGCGGCCCCCGTCCAGTTTCCCTCTTCTCCGAGAGCCTTTGGCTTTTTAGGAAATTATTCTGAGGGCTTTCCCTCTGCCCAGATGAGTTCTTGACGGTCAGGGAAAAATACACCGAAAGCAAAATAAAAAGACCACAGCTGTGACATGGCATTTTTAAACACTGATGGCAAATGTTCTCCAAGGCCTTCAAGCTTCATGCCGATGCCCCACACTTCCAAACTTCCTACAGAGCTCCAGGATCAGCAGCATGAAGAAAAGCAGAGCCAGCATGCACAGAGCACTTCTGGCCTGCTGTGTGGCCCAGCTTTAATCCAAGGTTAAAATGAATTAATACTGATATGTGAATCTTTAGCATAAGCAAAATGGATATTTTTTTTTAATAAAACAAGTCTTCCTGTGTAGCAGCTACAATAAATTACCCTAGCTGCAAAAGTCCAAGCAGTAAGACAAGCTCTACTGATCAGAGTTCAATAACTACACGTAACAGCAGTCCTATTTCAGCCACCTCATGGCATTTTAATTCTCCCGAATCATCTATACGTCCATGCAATATAACTGCATGTGTAAGAATATCTGAAAAAGCAACATCCAGTTATTCCCAGTATGTTTGCATAAATGGTCTTTGACATTTTGCTATTTCCAGCTATACAGTGAATTAGTTGCTTTCATATTCCAGCCCTGACTTGCAAAAAACAGTGTTATTTCCAAGATGAGTTAGTTCAGTTTAGTGAATATAAAATGCTTGAAAAACAACACTGAGATACAGTCTAATACATGAGGCTCCTACTATTAAAACGATTGAACACGTATCCCAATGTTTTTTAATGTAGTCCCGTTGAAAAATGAAAATGTACTACCCCATGCATTTACTGAAATGAAACTTACTTACACTTACAGTGCAAATTTACTGAAATGAAACTTACTTACACTTATGGTGCTTTCTATGTTCACCATGAAGATAGGATTACCCTGTGATTCTTTAGACCCTTTTCTGTCATGTATAAGTAGTTTATTCATATAATGCATCATTGATTGCATATGACCACACAGAAAAGGATGCTGGCACCCTATGACACTGCCTAGAAGGTGCTTTATTCAACTTGGCCAACAGTGAATGCCAGCAAGAGAATCCTAGGAGGCCTGTACTCCATGCGAAACTGAAATCTAGAAGGGATACATTCTTAAATAGAGTATGAAGGCAAGGATGCAGCAGTATTTGCTGGCAGTGTAACCCTGAAGAGATAAACACGCAGCAACTGGCTCAGGTAACTGCCCAAGCACCACAGTAAGGATCAAAATACTCCAGTTAACACTAGTAAATGATCCAGAACCAACCCTTGACAGAGCATTTGGAAACTGCCATGCAAAATAATCAAGTTTCTGGAAGGGGGGGGAGGGGGGGCTCAATACTCTAAAAATAGCCAGTAAGGTAAAAAGGCACATAGATTTCAAAATCAGAAAAATAAAAACATACCATAGCCAAAATCAGCAGCTGCGAAAATGCTAAGCATGTAGGAAAAAAAAGAAAAAAAAAAAGACGCAAGAGCTACCACAAGTTTCATCACCGTGCTACAAAGTTAGCAAAGGCCAGACAGACATGCACAGAACTGACAAAGATGAAAATCCCACTGTTATCTCAAGAACATTCTTCAAGGACAACCTCATCACGGAGAAAGACTAATGAACCATCAGCCAATAAAAACAGTCCAGGCCATTTTTCCTTTTCATACTGGACACAAGTGCAGAAGATAACACGACAATGATTTTCAAAAAAATCTTATCCATTTAGGAAACATTGCAGACAGTGGAAGATGAGTGTGTAAAACCGGCAGACTCCCGTTAATAAAGAGTAGGTGTGTTGGTCAGCATGAAATTGAAAGGTATAACATGTCTTATCTTAAAGCAATTTTTGCACTGAGATGAGTAGTATCAGTGGCTATTTCATCAACAAGACTGGAAGGGAAAGATACCAAAGCAGATCAGGAAGAGGCTGACTACTACTACAAGGGCTGCAGAAAGCCCTGGAATACACAAAGGTCGGAAGGTCTTCCCAGTTCATATTAAAGCCATCTCTGATCTTAGGGCCAGGTTAGGCACACTATTCTAAGAATCACATAACCAGTAGAGGTCCCAGCAGAACAGGTATATTTGCAAGCCCCTGTCACTCAAAAAGGCAAACATTTTGTTTCTAAAAAGACCAAAATATATTTATATGTATTTGCTTCCTAATACAGACGCATTGTCAAGATACGGTCAATGCAGAATAATAAATTTGAAATTGATGTATTAGTAAGTATTTATTGCAAAATAAAATTTGCTACTGTGTCCTTCAGGAGAACCTCTTCCCTAGACTTCCCTTTGGGTTCTGCACAGCTTCCACTTACTGCTCCAAGAAACACCACAGCTGCAAAGGGAAGTATTTTCTAACTGGAGGACACATGATTTGAGAGAAAACAAAGGTGAAGTGAAAGGTACAGGTGAAACCAGTATCAACAACCTGAGTTCCCTTTCCTTCCAGTTGCCCCTCTCAGTCTTTACCACTACAACACTTCTGTGTTACAGTTACTAACAGCCTCATTCTAAAGAGAAAAATCTCCTTACAGGGATTACTCACATGAAAACAAATGCAGCTTTGCATACAGACTGGCAGTGGTAACCTGCAGAAATTACCAGCATGCTCGCTCTAGACAGTCAAGGAAAAGATACAAAAATTCCCCAAAGTAGGAAACTGCACAGGGACTTTTTTTGCCTCATGCTGATCCCAGTATAGCAGGAGTATCACGTTCGTACAGCTGGGAGGAAGAGCCAGGTTCTGGTAGACTATGCTAAGGCTAAACACAGGAAAAAAAAATCTACGGTGCAAATAAAGGTGAATAGAGACAGTTTGTCTTGAAATTCTTCTCTTTGTTAAATTTTTGCAGCCACACAGCTGAGTATGCTTTCACTTGCATACCAGGAAAGAATACATAGATCAGCTGTTACATTAGCTGAGTAGGAAGAGATGAAATTCTCTAATACCTTGGAAATTTAGCAGCCCTAACTAACAAAGGTTAACGAAAGCAAAACATTTCAAAACAAAACACTTGAGATTTATCATCTCCACACTGCATGCCAGCTAAACTTATTTCACCCATGTAATGATTTGCAGTTGCACCTTCTCAGATGATGAGGCAGAGAATTATGGCAAAGAGCCAAAGCAACTTTTGCTGAAAACAGAAACTAATTGGCCAAGGATAAGGAAAACCTTCAAAATGGACTCATCCAAACAAAAACTCACAGCCTTTAAAACAATATGACAATATAATAGCTTTTCCTCTCATCATGTTTTCTATCAAAAAAAAAGAATTGATTACTGAATAATAATTGATCCCACAGTTCCAACTCCTGAGAGAGCCAAAATTGCTTGAACTTTTCCTATACAAAATTAATTGCAGACCAAGCAGTGCTGAAGTCCATTTGTCCAGGATTTTTTATTGTTAAAACAAACTGTAAGTATTGTTTACTTCTTCCACTTTCTGAATATCTGGCAAAGAAGATGGAAATCCCCAGTCATGTTCATCTGTTCCTGGATCCCTGTTATTAGTCCCTGTAAATGCAAACCAGCATTATCACGTTTTAAACACCTAAGCAATATATCAGAGTCCCAGGAAAGCAGCACATATGTTAAAATCTACCGTGAAAAAATATTTGTTATAGAAAAGACATTATGGTCTTTCTCCCCCCTCCAGCTATTTGCCTTTAACTAAAAATCCTATGGAAAAGATGTTTTGGAATATCAATTAGAAAACAAAAATAAAATTGCTGAGCTGACATTTGGTTTCTACACAACTGTAGAAAGAAACACATTCACCTGCACATAGTCAAAAATAAAGAGCATATGTGTTTCAGCTATTTTTATATTTAGAAGGAGAGTTCAAGGAGATGCGGGCTGGGAAAGAGAGTACAATTAAAGAACAAAAGCAAGGAATAACAGTGACATTTCAAAAGGAAAATTTCTTCTAAGCAGTGTCCCCTTCCCCTGCAGCTCAGCTCAGTATGGCTATAAGGCAGTAGCAACGTCATGAATAAGACACCACAATGACCCAGAGACTAACTGGATTCACAGACAACTTTTAAAACTACAGTGAAAGGGGAAAATAACACAGCAACCACACAGCACTTTTGCAGCCACAAACCATTCTAGACAGAAAGGTCTAGTAGAAGATGGTATATGACATTATAATCCAGATGGGGAATTTAACTAGCCCAGCAACTATTTCTATAAATGCAGAATCAACATTTTTAGGAATCTCAGAGTTGAACCCAGACACTGATTGCTCCAGACAGCTGATGTGGATGATGCAGGAGTCATTTCCCAGGCCACTCTGACGTCCTCCACCAAACCCCACTGAGTATTTCTGTCAGTATCAGTATTGCTTTATAAATTTAGGAAATCTCTGTGCATCTGTGGTAAAAGCATACACTGGAATCAGCTTTTGGCATAATAAAAAAAAACAGTCTGAAGAGTGATGTATGGATTTGGAGCACGATAAGCTGTCATATTTTAATGAAAAAAGTATGAAAAAGCAAGACTTTTCACACAAACAATCGTGATTGACTGAGGCTGGTAAAACCCAAGCATAATCCTAAATTATTTAGCTTTTATGTATTAGGAAGAGTTGAATATTTTTTCCCTAGATATGGCTTCCTGACATATGTTGGTTGCATATGCCTCTTCTGAAGGCACACAAACTTTTTTTGTTGCTTTATTTCTAAGTTACTTCCCTGAGATACATATTACCGTGAGATATTCAGTCAATGTTGCACAAGAAATAGTATTTTTAAGGTCCTGTATAACACAAAATAATTTTATATTCTCTATCAGCCCATTGCCTGAGCATGTTCTCCAGCTGAAGTATTCTCTGTTAACAGTTTTGAGTAGGCAGAAATGTCCATGTAATGTAACAAAAATTGTTTGAGAATTGAGGACAACTAAATTGATTTTACTGCTCCAAATTTTGAAACACCTTTTTAACTTACTTTTAATTACTTTTAATTATCTAACTATCTCTGAAGTAGCTATCAACCTCACACTCCCAAAAGCCTCTGTTCCAGCTTTTGCTGATCTTTTTACTATCAGTTCCTGTTCCTACTACTACTAAAAAAAAAAAAAATTCTCATTGCATATAAAAACTGAAAATCTACTGTGATTACAACTAAAAATGATAATCCAATAGAGAAATAATGGAGATAATATAATAGGAAAATTAATCTCATTTTAAGTTAATTCTCCTTGATTTCTCAGACCAAACTTCTGATTTTCTTTTTTTTTTTTTAATTTGCCTGCACAGCACCGGCAATTCTGAACTATATCGAAGTGGAGATTAAAAAAGTATCTATATGAAAACATCCAGCCTTACACTTATCCCCTCGCCAGCTCTTTTAAAACTGGTGACTACATAAACCCATTTTTACTGCAATAGTATATCAAAGCAAAAGAGGATAAAATAATGTAAACATTTTCAGTTACTCCTTAAGAAACTTCTGATTTACTATGAGGCAGCTTTGAAAGTTATTGTTTTCTTGATTTATATGCAACTTGCTAAGCTGCTTCTGTGAATTGCTTACCTGCAGTCTCCTGGAATAATAATTGTAGCACAGGAAACTGATAAACATCAAAGAGTTAGGGGCAGGAAACTAAGCAAGCAATATACTTGGCTATTTTCCTGCATTTGCACTGTACCACCTTATTTTCCATTTGTCTCAGTTATCAAAATCTATAATGTGTACAAATCAAAGTAGCTGGACTTTTCCTCTTTAAGAGGGTTGATTACAGAGAAGCTACAGGCGTGGGCACTGCAATTTCAGTATTTGTAATTTCCTGTCGTAGGCAGAGTGCCGCAGCCAAGGTAGATGCACTTCAGCAGAAGTGCCGAAACTTTTCAGGAGTATCTTTCATTTCCTTTGCAAAGCAGCGCACTATCAGCAAGGTGACAGAACGCTTGGAATAGTAAAAAGTAATAGTCATATTAAATTAATGCCTATATTTAAGAGAAAGGTGAAATATTAATGCCATGAGCTGGATTATCACACTGTTACTGTTGTGATACCATTCAGAAAATTTGCCCTTTCTCTCAGTTTGGGATCTGCTGGCGCCATCCTAGCTCATCCTTGACTGACACCTAACTCTAGCCCCCTGCCTGTCCTCAACAATTTAATACAGGTAAAGCCTGTGGACCTGTATTTTGGTGCATGAAGCAGATTACCAAATCTGCACAGATCAGGAAACAGCTCCTACATACAACTGCATAAACCTAGCTTCCAACTTGAATACACACGTGTATATGAACCTGTATCAGGAGAAAGGTTAAAAGCATGCATGCTGTTCTAAAGCAGAAACAACTAATGGACATTCCCTATGCCTTCCTATCCACTGAGACTACGCAGATGCATTGAACTGTCCAGTCTGCTTCCAAAAATTAAACTGCTCCAAAAGAAATGTGCAGCTCATTTTTTTTTTCCATAAAGCTAGTTCATTTTCTTTCTTCCATGAAGAGGTCATGATGGCTCTACAGATTTTATGACAGAATTCCTTTTACTCATTTATTGTTCCGCCAGAATATTTTACCAGCTGACTACTGACTTTGTTAAGTGATCCCTGCTCTTTTAGGGTGCAAAAGCAGCTCCTCTATCATAAATTAAAACAGCTGCCATCTTTTTTTCCTGACACTGTCAGCTCTGCATCCAGTATACAAACAGGCCCATTTACTTTCTTCCACTATGACAAAGTGACAGTTTTGATTACAGAACATTCAGCAGTCAAATCCCTAGCCAAAAGAACTGAACCAAACCCATACCCGTTCACGCATGCTTGTACAGGTAATTAAGCCACAGCACTTCCAGAAAGCTCATTATCTAGGCTCAGGAGGCAAATGTCAGTTCCAAAGCCCAGACAATGCGCTAATAAAACATGACCTATACTGCAATGGTTTTCCAAGGATTGTTAAATCCACCCTTCTCCCTGTAGTGGTCTGAGAAAGGCAAGGGTATAGCACAAATAAACATGATCTGCTTTGGAATTACTGCCACAGAGCGCTTTGCGTGGCTGGCATATTTTCCCTCGTGCTTGCAAAGCAGCAGGCATCTCCCTTTGTTGATGATGCAGATTGTTTCCAATCTCTCAGCATGTCTTTCTAAGTCATTTGCTCCTGAAACTTAAAAGGAAGATAGTGCACACTTAATTTGAAAAATGCTTTGCAGATTTCAGAGCAGAAGGGGTTGGGTAGGTTGAAGGGGGTAAAAGAAACTGTTTCAGAGTGTTATTGAGGCCATGTGTGATGGGCTAAATGAAACCTTCAGGCAATTCTGTCACAAGTTATTTTCACTTCTTTCAATTTGCACAACCAAGTGGGTGGCCATATGTCTATCTGTTCTCCTTGTTTTTCAACAAATGAAACCAGGAGGATTTTTTTTTTATTTTAAACAGTTTAGCTCATAGCAGCTACGCCTTTATTGTTTTCAGATTGGCGATGTCCAACTGAACAAGTCTCCTCAGTAAATGTAAACACAAAAGCAGATGATGATCATGCTGATGAGATTGCTTGTTGTTGTGGATTACTTCTATGTATGAGACTACATTTATCTTTCATCCTCCTCAGAAAAAGGTCATGCACCCTCTTGCACACATATTTGAACTAGAGTGTAAAGGCAGAGCCAAAACACTGGTCTTTGTCTAAGATATTTAAGTGAAAATAAACAGCATCTGAACAGGGTTGACAGCAAAAATAATGAGTAAGTCTCATTCTTCTTGCTTTTTCACACTCAAGCATAGGTCAAAATTGAGATAAACATAAACAG